>NC_079895.1:3006689-3011510 GCF_024868665.1 Triplophysa rosa
TTCCTATATCCTATAAATATATTAAATAATTCAATATTTTAAATACAGAATAAAACATTATTAATATATCACAATATTACACTATTTAGAGTAATAAATAAGGAATGGCTGCTTTTCATACAGCGTACTGAAAAATATAAGCACTTGGTTGCAACATATGGAAATGTATAGTTAATATATGGCATTATATTTTCCAGTGTATTACTTCTGTTTCATGCAAAGAATTCAAAGACAAGCCTAGAATGGATTTTTTTGAGCAAGGTGTGAATAATACTATAGTTGCTTTTAGCCTCCCTGAGTTCAGTTTTTGTCATGTAGTGATAATTCAAAGGTCCCTTTTACTTCACTATTATTGTGGTTTGTGTGTTCATGTCTTTATGTGTCTAGTTAAATATTTAAAATGAATGTTTTAAAGTTGACAAGCTATGCTTGTATAAAAAAGTAATTTTGTGTATTTTAAAAATGAGGTAGGCCCTATATGTAGTAACTCAAGTAAAGAATATTGCTCTGTATATTTATTCCGTTAGTAAATCAAACCACATTTTAAAGTAATTGCTAGTCCTTCCAATATCATAAATGACAACTGCGTATACCATGGATTTGAGGAAGCAAACATACTAATAAAAAAAATGCAAAACTTAAACGCACCAAGCCCCTTCTAAATAAAAGTGTCTGACAAATGTATAAATGTAACATTGTGTCCACTTCTAGATGTTTAAGACTTTTGTTAAAAGTCATGTTTCAGAGTTACACTGAAATCTACACTAAAGTCATTCTAAGATATGAGGCTAAAAATTATGATTATAACTTTGATTTTTCTTAAGCCAGAAATGCAGAGGTGTAAAGAGTACCTGAAAACCATACTTAAGTAAAAGTACAGATACCTTGCAGCGAAAATAACTCCATTACAAGTTACAAGTCACCAATTTCAAAACGACTTGAGTAAAAGTCTTCGAGTATCTGATTTGAACAGTACTTGAGTATTTTACTCATACTGAATGTAGGCTCAAAGCACTAGTCCTCAACACTTAAGAGACATGTCAGTGAAAAACAGTTGATTCGTGAGGAGAGCAATCGCATTTATTTTCTTAAATCATAATAAGACTGAACACCTCAACATCGCAACAAATCATGGCCGACACCATAACCTACATCTATTACAAACACCCAAGTCTTTTAAGCTCAAGTGCTCATAAGTAAACCAAACTCCTTCAAAAAGGTCTCTTCAATATAACGGACAAATAAAATAATGTTAAGTAAAGTCAAAGCCTATTTGCACTGGACATGCTGGTTTGGCCTCATCGCCAGCTGCAGTCATGTCCTCATTTCACATATAAACTGCCAGCGATTGACAACTACCTGATACTGCACTCGTATTAGAATAAAGAAGCCATGTTGACAAGTTTTAGTAAGTTAGGGCAAAATCCACAAGATTATAGCACCTTCAATGCCCTGTAAATGGCAATATGAATGATTCTGTAGCAAAAATAAACTGCTGCAAAAAAAAGATAGGTGCCAAAATGTAATTTGTCATTACACATGTAGTGGAGTCAAGAGTACATGTACTTGTTCAAAAATGTAGTCAAGTAGAGAGTAAAAGTAGCTAATATCTTTAATACTCGGTACAACTACAAAGTAGCCAAAAAGATACTTAAGTAAAGTAACTAATTACATTTACTCCAATACTTTACATCACTGCAGAAATGAAACTCAGGTTTAAATTTTTTACAGTGAAGATCATCTTAGGAAACTTTCCTCATTGAACAGATTCCTTGCAAAACTGTAGAAATGTGATTTTTCTAATGGAACTGAAGATTTTGCTTCGTCTGCATCATAATTGCACGATAAGATCTCTGACTCACTCGCTAAGACACGTTTTTATTTGGACAACAGCAACAAGGTTCTAACCTCACAGTTCAGCCCCACCTAAGCCAATCAGATAACAGAGCCAAATCAAACCCCACAAAAATCAGATAATGCAACAGATTGTAAACACAAACTGTGGTTTATTCTCTCCTACATGCTCTTCACTAAGCAGTTCCAACAACAATGGCCTAAGATGTTTACAAGAGGAGAACAGAAAAGAGTGCAGAAAAGGTTTTTACTCAAAAGATGATGTGCTTGTTTTGGGGAAAATCTGTCTTTGACAACAATGAATTGCTGAATTGAAGAGGTGGACTAAAGACCGAGTTAAATGAGTGAATTTGCAGCAAAACCATATAATACGGTAAATCAGCATGATCCTGGTTCAGACTAAACCTTGTATGGTTCTGTTTATAGATAAAAAAGAATGTATACCTTGTGTAGGCCGATAAGACATACTACCACAGAAAACTGTGGTTTCAACAGAAAGAACAGCAATAAAGACAGTTGAAAACCGCTGCACATTAAGTCCCTTCTCAAGAGATATTTCTTACTGTATCTTTAAATAAACAAGAAAACAACTTTGTCTTTGACCCCACCCATATAGTCCAGAGGTAACAACTGTGTCTCACTCTCACTAGATGTTTTTCTCACGCACACACACAGAATGAAAACATCACCCTATCATGGGACATAAACTTTTTTGGAAAACACCAATCATTCTTACTCATGTTAAAAATGAATTCTTCCCTTCTTGTCTTCTGTCTTTCAAACATGAAAGTTTGTGTCCAGAGTTTCTTTTTTTTAGTTAAAACAGACAATGTAACTTAATGCAGAATGAACTAAAGCCGGCTGCACATAAACATTCAAATATTTTGACATATACAGACACCACCAAATTCCATAACATTAGACTTCTTTGAATCTGAACAATGATGAAGAAAGAAAACAGACAGTCCAAAAAAATCCACAAAATGGTTCTCTTTGTCTTTTTGTAAACGTATACACAGGCATGAAAGTGTATCCCAAAAATGTCTGTTATAAGTTAAAATGCCTGAAGCGAACTGAACTCTGCTCCATTTTGGTTTTATAGGTTATCACTTTGTGTGTGTGTGCGTGTGTGTGTGTGTGTGTGCGTGTGTGCGTGTGCGTGTGTGCGTGTGCGTGTGCGTGTGCGTGTGTGTATGCGTGCGCGCGTGTTCATGTTTGTATATCCCGGTGGGGACCTAAACCTGAATACACACCAACACATGAAGACTCGTGTCATGATTTCTTCTTCTTTTTTCATGATAAGTAATTAGAGAATGTGTTTGTATTCATATTTTAACCAATATTAAATAATGTTAAATAATCTCGATTTTCGATTAGACATTCTTTGTACGAAAAAAAACTAGCTTCCACATAAATTTGATTAAAAATGAGACATTTTACATGCTAAAACACACACACCCATGATCAAATACAACACTTTTGTTGGCCAGATCATGAACAGAATGTTTGCACTATTCCTGCAACACCTAGGAAAACCTTTCTAACTCTTTAGAAAAAGAACAAAGAGCAGCATACCCATCTCACCCAAGTAAATATAACCTGACCCTTACCCCGCCTCTCTTTATAGAGAAATAATGAACATCATAGCATGCAGTACACATGTGCTATATGGGTTTGGAATTGGAAGAAGAGTTACTCAAAGGAAAACTAGGCCTATGGTACACAAACATATACCAAACCGTTTCCATATGTTGAAATGAATAGAAATGTTTTGCTTGCTTATATTTTTTCCTTATTAGATTAGGATGTTGTTCAGGGACTGGCCATTTTTGCTACTATTCATGTAAGCTTTAAACTGAACAAATGTACACATATAGAAAATACTAATAAAAACAATAACGATAAAAAAATGAATTACTTCGTTTGTAACCATTTGTACACCATTTGTAACTACATTTGTAAACCACAAATGTTCATTGTATAGTTAAGTCCACTGTACATCAAGCACTAAAATGTGCAGAAAGTAAAAATGTGCAGGTGATATTTTACAGGGATAGTTTTTGTGAAAATCAAAACAAGATATTTCAAGAAATGTCTCTGTGGATTTGTGTCCCTACAATGGAAGTCAATAGGGCACAATGTTGTTAGGTTACCAATGTCCTTTAAAATATCTTCTTTTGTGATCTGCAGAAGAAAGACATACAGGTTTGAAATGACAAGAGGGTGAGTAAATGATGAATCAGTTTTCATCATTGGGTGAACTCTTCCAATTTGGGTGAAGTTGTGAACTTGATATGACCCCTAAAAATGACTTTTAGCTATTCAGGTCAACTAAATATACAAACATCAGTTAATTTGGATGCTAGCTTATGAAGCACGATTTATAGGTTACCTGATAAAACATTTTTACAGTTGTGAAGGAAAGGCTAGGAAGAAACACTCGCAATTTCCCCTCCTGTATATCTTTGGCAGAAAAGAATTGGAATTTGTTTGTACACAGCAGGAAAATAATGTTTCTTCCCAGAGTATTTGTGGTCAGTGTTTATTGGTCTCAGGCCACTTGTAAGAAACGCAGTGACTGGAAACAGCTGTTAGTGAGAATATGATGCCTCCATAGAATCATTCAAAGGACAAATGATGAGCCAGAAGAGGCACTTCAAGGCTGTGTTTTTGGTTATCTAAAATCTGTTCATAGTAAAGCGAAATTCTCACTGTTAGAATTATAGATAACGCAGAGGTGTTTGGACGATAAGGATAGTGTATGAGAAACTGATATTCTGTACACATTTTATGATTTCATTAGGTGAGAAGGTGTGCTTTTTGGATAGAACGGATGCGCCGGAACAAGAACAAAAGTCTTACTGGAGTGCATTTGTATTTTATTTGCTATGTTATGTAATTTCAAACTACAAAATGATAATAAGTATTGGATTTAAATGTTTTTCTGTGTGTGTGTGTGTGTGTGTG
>NC_079895.1:3016870-3176178 GCF_024868665.1 Triplophysa rosa
TCTCTCTCTCTCTCTCTCTCTCTCTCTGTCTTTATCTCTCTCTCTCTCTCTGTCTTTATCTCTCTCTCTCTCTCTGTCTTTATCTCTCTCTCTCTCTCTGTCTTTGGTCTATGGTGGGAGATATTTCATATTGACAGTATGGAAATCAAACTGTTGATGGGCTGCTAAGTGCCAACCATGCCAACTGGTGTCGGTGACATCTCCAATCTATCAGCTTCCTGTACTTACAGCCAGTGAAGTCTTGACTCAGATGTGGATGGGTTTTTCATGGTGGTTTTTGTCTTACAGATTTAAGAAGTTTAGGGTCACTTATTAGTTCTTTATTGATCGATTTTTTCCACATTATAGAATAATAAAAAGTGACCCTAAACTTTTGAGCAGTAGTTCAGATGTATTGTAGTCAATTACAGATGGGCTAAAGTAGGTCAAGACCTCCTAGTTCCCTACATAGTCTGGTTTTAGAGCTAACTAGGGGGGCTGGGGTTAAAGTGGTTGCCCAACCGCACCTCTCAGTGTGTGTCATTAAAATGTGTTATTACAGCAGGAGGTCGATACCTCATTGACGTGTATGTAATGTTGTGTAAGAAATGTCATAATTGACAGTAATGACTACAATTGTGGTGTTGCTTAGTGTGTGGCAAAAGAATTCCTGGTTACCATAGTTATAAAGAATATACATGAATGAAAACATACCTTTAAATTGAAAGTTTTTGTTTTTCTGTTCAAATAACTTTTAATAACATAAACTCTACTGCAAGTAGAATAAAAAACTAAAAGGTGTAAGATTATAGCCAACACCAGTAATTTAGTGACACAAAAACGACCACGGTTCAGAAAAAAATCTTTATATGACTCATATGAAATATTTTGAGAAACGTCTCAGTGCTTTTGTGTTCATACAATGGAAGTCAATGGGGGTCAGTGTTGTTTGCTTACCGACATTCTTCAAAATATCTTCTCTTGTGTTTTGCCGAACCCGTATGAAAGAAAGTCATATGGATTTGGAATGACATGAGGGTGAGTAAATGATTCAATAATTCTCATTTTTAGGTGAACTATCCAGTTTGGATGGAATTGCTGTATTCTCTATTATATCTATTCTTTACTGGCTAGAAGCATTGATAGATGTAGAAATTACAAGCAATTTTTTGTACTGTGTAAAACAGTGAGTAATAGTCTGTAAAGAAGAACGCTCCGTATGTCACTTCAGTTCTCAATCATTAAGAAGCTCACAAATCTGTTGCCTAGTCTGTGAAGAGTCCCTATATACAAGAACTTAAAGTTGGCTCAGAGTCCTGTCGACTCAGCGTGTTGAGTTCAGCGAGTTCAGTTTCTACTTAGGATGATGTTTATCGAAATCTTAAGAGCCCAATGGAATGGAAACACAAAACAAATACAAAACTGGGCACATTTATCAAGTACCACTAGAAGTCTGTGGCTGACTCGCCAACGCTTCAGAGCTCAGCACTGCAACAAAGACAACAACTTTTGTTTCCACCACCCACTTCATTCACGGTTCTGCCTTGCGGCTATACTTCACCCTATATTTTCAGAATGGCAGGTTGGGTTCATCGACGCCAGGGGTAGAAAGCCCTGAACAATTCTGCCACTACAAAAATAAAGGTGATTAAGACACAGATTTATTTCCCCACATTTAATGCTCATGTCCACATTGGACTCGATGAATAAACGTGTGTCGGTGGTATTAAATGGCAAGAATAGCTCCAAGAGAACTCTGTAGCTTTGCGGCACGCACATATAGAGCTGTGCTTTAAGGCAGGCATGAACTTGAGCGTGTGTGGTTGTCTCCTGTCAGGCTGAACTGATTGAGAGCGAGTGCGGGCCCGGTTGTAAATAAGCCGCCGGCTATAGTCAGCCGTGCCAATGTGCAGGAGGTTACCTGCCTGCTAGACAAGCCCCTGTTACTCTTTCACCTACAGGTGGAATTAAATAGCAGCTGTTCACTCCTAAACATAAACCCATAAACTAAAGTTGACAGTTGGCTTCTATGGGTGCTGAGAAATGATATACTCAGTAGTGAGGTGAACAGGCGTTTCGTGTCACGAATGTTACTTATTGTGTATTGTAGCATGACCAGGGGCGTAGCCAGAACTTTTTTTTAGAGGTGGCCAGGTAAGACCCAGTGATTTTATTAGCATGACCAAACAATCCTAACAGACAGAAATTCTTTAACTTCTACTGTAATTTACACCAATTCTTCATTACACATAGTTTGCTGGTCAAAAACATACACGAAGAACGTCAAGTAAACAATTACTTTGCAATGCTTTCATGTGCTAACATTATTTTAAAATAATTTGCTAGCTATCATTTGCAGTAAGTTAGCATTTTTTATAGAAAATAAGCATTGCAGTACCCCAAATTAAACTTTCGCGAAAATATAATTAATGAATGAAATCCAGTTAAACAAGACTGATTTCATTACACCGCAAGTTACAACATAGCCTACTGTAGTTTTGACTTAAACGGGCACTAAGTTACAACTTACGCACTACAAAATATTTTTGAGTTGCACCATTCAACTTAGTTGAAGCATAATGTTACGTATAAACTAAATATTTACGGAAGCCTCCTATCAGGAATAACTGTAGGAATAAAATAGCATACTCTAGCTCTTGTTTCACTCGACAGTCTTCAATGATTTACACACATGATAATGCTGACATTTACAGTCACTTTCCTTCTAAAATAGAGAACATTATGTGATGACATTTAATTTTTGACCGCTCTAACACGAACCGTCCTAGCGCGCCTCCGTGTGTGTATATCTGCCTGTGTTGTGCACGTCAAAATGAAATATTATGCCCCATTTTCTGTAAAATAGTCTTTATTTTATATATGCATATTTTAGAATGTTTTAGACTGTAAATTTTATTATATTTGTATTGTCATTGTGTTGAATGTCTGTACTAGAAGCTTCCAACACCAAAGAAAATTCCTTGTGTGTGCAAGCACACTTGGCAATACAGCTCTTCTGATTCTGATTCTGAAATAATCTTCTTTTTATTTAATTGACGATTGGCAGTAAAATGAAATCACCCGTATTGCATGTCATTTATTATTGCATTAAGTAGGCTGTATTGTTTTAAACAGCATTTGTTTATTAATCTACTTTTAAATATGTTATTCTATATACCGTTTTTACCGTTATTATGTGAGGTAAAATAAGTTTAAATCCAGAATGTTTTGAAATTCACAACATTTCAACAACTTTTTCTCACGAATTTACAGGCTGCTATTGGACTGTTGAAGACTACGCATTACTTTACGGAGAGCATATGAACTAGCTACGTTCTGCCGTAAGTTAAGACCAAATGGTGCAACCGAATAACATACAGATTTAGTTACAAACTAGCTAGTAGTAGTTACTAAGCCTCTAGTGTGGACTTTACGTTCACGTTTAAGAAAGAACTTACGAATGGCTGGTGCAACCCTACCCTGATCCTTCTGCTCGCGATGAACTTCTATGGTATGCAGACAGTACACTGTCACGAAGCGAAGAGGTTAGCACTAGCAGCTGTTCAGCTAATAGCGCTCAGACTGTTTGCGTCAGTGCGTCAGCGTATGACATCATATTAACGCTTCATCATATCAGTGCATACGCTAAATGATCTGCGCAGCACTCCGTAAACTCCGACACGCATCTTAAAACTGCTTCGCACAACAGAGGTGGCCAGATAGGTGGCCATCCATCATTCAGGGGTAGCCGTGGCCACCCATGGCCACCATGTATCTACGCCCCTGAGCATGACAAGAAAGCTGTTTTGAAATATGTGAATATTTAAGTATTTAAAATGATTTACTTTACTAGTGTATATATATATATATATATATACAGTATATATATATACAGTATATAGTGAAAATCTTTTATTAAAACATTACATTTTATTATTTAATTTAGTTTTATTGATTTCATTAGTTTAATTCACAATAAAATATTACAAATTGTAATGTTTTAATTTTTATTATTTATTTTTATTTATTTAACTCATAACAAAAAAAACACACTTTTTTATTAAGATTATTTTAGTTGTAGTATTATTTTTAATATTAAAGCTACATATTTCATATAAGAAAGTCACATTTATTTAATATTAAAAAATAACTTTAGGCATTAGTGTAATTGTTGTTTATCTTGATTTTACAAGAAACCATATTTAAAGCGATAGTTTATAAAAAAAATCATAAATTATTTACCCTAATGGTGTTCAAAACTGTACAACACACTCAAAAAATATTTTGAGAAATGTCTCAGTGGTTTTATGTCTATATAATGGAAGTCAATAGGGGCCATTGTTGTTTGGTTACCATTTTTATTCAAAAAAATATTTTGTGTTTTGCAAAGGAACAGGTTTGGAATGACATGATGGTGAGTAAAGGATAAAAAATGTCATTTTTCGGTAAACCATCTTTTAAAGAAAATGTCAAGGTTATCTTTTTGGCCACATGCGCATCCTAAAGGTATCGTTTAATATCCTGAACACAAAATGTATTTAATTTATAATCACGTATCAATTTCCATTTAAAGAGATTCATTTCTTTAAAGTTGTCTTTCTAATGCGCAGCAGCAAGGGCTATGAAGTTTCTTTGTCACCCTTCTGTAGTCTGGTATACATTATTCCCAACCCTGACCAACAGGCATTCTAATGAAGTTGTGCCTTTAAAAAAAAATACAACAAGACAAAGATAGTGAATGGCAATATGAATTCTGCACGTGGTGAAATGTGGGGTGACACACACAAACATCTGAGCTTATGTCAGAGCAGCCGGCCAGTCACAATGCCGAACAATAATGTAATCCAGATAAACCACAGCAAAGACTCGACAAAATGTTATATAAAGCCACAGAGAAACACCTACAGTATTTCTCAGAAGCAGCAACTATACACTGCCTTCAAAAGGTTCAGTGTGCGTACGGATGTATGGGTCCCACCGAGTGGCCTGTAGGACCACTGTGTTTTAGGTAAAGGTGTTTTTGAAATAACAAGACAGTGATTTTATAAAAGATTCAACAGCTGTTTTAAATCTGGCCATTATTTTGCACATAGCAATACATTATAGCTTACAGGAGCAGCCTCCAAAGCAGTTTATAGACGGCTTCCGTGTTATTCCATCTTCCCTATTTTTGTAAATGGGGTAAACTCCATTCATTTGCACTTTCTAGAGTTTCCCTGATTCCCCTCTGAGCTCCGCTCTGGTGAAATTGCTCAGGAGGCCTTTAGATGTCTGTTTCCTATCAGTTAAGTCAGAGCTTAATTTGTAAGTGATGAGGTCCCAGAACAAGAACCGGTGAAATGTCATGCACTTGCTGTGCAGGCAGCTTGGCTTATTATGGTGGTATTAGGAGGAGGGACAATGTTACTCTGGGGGGCTTTTAACTGGACAAAATGAGTGAACGCATCATCTGGGTTTTTGTTCCTTGTTGTCACAAACACTCCAACACAATCTTATGGCACGTTTTGGTGTTTTTGTGTCAGTGACGTTAGGTTTAGGGGAAGGGCTTTATCATTGATTTCTTTTTATAATCATATGTTTTTGTATACTTAAAATAAAACTAGTAAAATAGTTATGAATTCCTGTGAGATCAGGACTGTCACCATGGGCTTGTTCATTGTTGTAGATCTCTCTCTCGCTCTCTCTCGCTAATTATAAATCTTTATATCTGTCTTTCTGGGTGCCTGACCTTCTGTTGTCTGTCTGTCTGTCTCTGTCATTAGCTGTCTGTCTGTCCATCTTTCTCTGTCTCTCTCTCTCTCTCTCTCTAGCTGTTGTAGGTAGGTAGGTAGCTATTGTTCTTTCTTTCACACCTTTCCTGCCAGTAATGTTCGTATGCTGCAGATCTGCATGTCTTTAGATTCAGGCTTGACAAAAAGAGAGCCTGTGCCTGGGCCGAAGACATTCTTTTATGTCACTATTATAAAATAACTTTGGTCTATAGTGGGAGATATTTCATATTGACAGTATGGAAAGCAAACTGTAGCACTGTTGATGGGCTGCTAAGTGCCAACCATGCCAACTGGTGCCGGTAGATGTAGTTGAAGTTCTCAGTCTCACTTTGTCTGAAGTTTCTTTTGAGATTGTCTAGAAAAGATAAACTCAAAATAATTGTCAAATGTTGAAGTACAGTAACAGTACAGTATATAATTTGGCTGCATGTCCTTTTTGATGATCTGTTTGTAGTTTGTTATCAAGTAATGAATTAAATTAGGTGCAATATGAGCTATATAAATAAAACATTATTATTATTATTCTTTTTTTTAATTATTATTATTATAGAGCTATGGAATTAATATAGGCCGCACAGCCCAGATTGTTTAATTTTGGCAGATTTAGTTTAGTTTAAGAAATATTGAGATTGTATTGACATCCCCGACCTTTATTTGCAAATCGATGCACAGTTTGAGACACTGTTGAGATCTCTAAAACCTTAGGGACCAGATTAACAAACAGCTTACCGCCTCTTTTGGCGTTAAAAAACCATGATCCAACAGGGGCAATCGGTAGATACATGTGTGGAGATCAAATGCTGAGTTGAGTGAGTAACTGGCCGTTAATGTTCTCACCGGCCCTGCGTTGTGTTTAAAATTCTTTTGTCATGACACCGTAGTGTAACATTGGGAGACCAATCAAGAGCTTATTATGCTACACTCATCTGACTTATCACCGCAATCAGTATTTATACACAAGTGGCTTTCTCGCTCGCTCGAACGCGCTCTGTTTGAAACAGCGCTTTGTTGAAACATGCTCTTCTATCTAGATTTCATGCATGAAAAGAGATCTAGTTCCCTTTGTTGAGGCTTGTATCACCCAGGTCCCCGAGAGCTTGTTCTAGCATTACATCATGCGCTGGAACAAAGACGTGCCCGGGATGGGCTGCATAACGGGAAGAGATGGGGAGGTTGGGCTGAGGCTGAGATCAGGTTTTTGGGAAAAGTCATGGGAAGTTAGGGGAGGGGCAGGAAAGGGGGGTAAGGAAAGTAGATCTGAGTGTGGGAGCAGATGGAGAAACGAAGCAGGTAGAGCAAGACGGTGAATTTAGCTTAGTTTTATGATGCATTTCGCTGCTTTCCTTCTGAAACCCTGTATCTCCATATTTGGTGATTTTGATTTTTTGCCATATGTCATTATTGTTAGTCACCCTTTATGACTGTCATTGGGTTTTTGCAATATCTAATCAATATAAGGTATTAAAAAGTGCTTGACAACTTTGACAACACAGCATGCAATCATTTAAATAGTACAGTGTTTTTTCCATTTGCTCGAAAACGGCAATGGACGAAATATGGAAATACGAGGTTTCATACGAGGGCAGCGACAATTTCTTTGTCATTTTAAACATTTTATTAGACAAAGAATTTCAGATCTCAAGCTAACATTTTGACTATTAAAATCTATATACACTGTAAAACTGTGCTGTAGTTTTACAGCAGGTTTGCCAGTAACTTACTGTAGATTTAATTTACAAATTAGTTTTAAACGTAAACTTACCTAGTTCTTATATTTTCTTTCATAAAATAAGACTTAATATCTTAGGTCACTTTTCTTGTTATGTAAATGTATCATTATTTAAGACATTTGTAATATTTTTCCTAGAAAACAAAATAAAAACTGCTTCGGAAGAATGTCTTTTTTTGCAGTGTTGCTATGCTAATGCCAGTAATGAGACCAGTCTCTTCATTGCTCATTTTGAATCTCAAAAGTGAGTGTTTCAATTTTGATTAAAGTAAAGTTTAACTCAAATTAAACACAGTACTAATAGGAAAATATTAAGTAGTAATCAAATCTACAGTAAGTTACTGGCAAACCTGCTGCAAAACTACAGCAATGTTTTGCAGTGTACTTATGGACTGAAAAAAATGTCAAATAGTTTTTTAGCATACAAACTACAAACATCTGTGTTTGCTATTACAACAAAGATAATTTAGTGCAAGGGAAACATTTTTAATACATTTTTAATAAAATTCAATTACTGTGCTTTTATTGTGTTAAGAAAAATACCAATAATATCACATTGTAAAATGTGAGGTTTTGGACTGGGGTGGAAGACGAATCGACAGAGAAATTTAAAGTCATAGTTCACCCAAAAATAACAAATTACTCATGTTGCATTGAAATGATAAAAAGTGCTATTTTCCACCCATCTTTTTCCACACAGCAATTCAAAGAGACAATGGTTTGAAATTATAACTTTGTACGAGGACCAAAATGATCTAGTCGCTCATATTGAGAGTCATCCAGGTTGGGAAGGATGAGTATAATCATTTCTTTTTTAATGAACTATTCTTTAAAATGCCAGAGCCAGCAAAGATATTAAGACTCAAATTAAATTAAAGACATTTCAGTTCCAAAATCTACCAAAATACAAACAGTGTTTCAGATCTCTAAACTGATCTGAGTCAAAATCCCAAATTCAATTCCAAACTGATGTCAAAAACCATGAGATTCTATCATCAGAAAAACATAAAAAGAGGTGAATTTCAGCAATGCTTCCTTCTGTCACCTCGGTATGTGCCAGTTTTAGATTTCATGAACATCTAATTTCTTTTTATTGCCTCAATCTGATTTTGGACGAGATACAACATTTTTCACAGGATTATGATAAGATGATTAGTCAGCCTGGCTTGTGTTCTGCGTCTTTGACTTTTATTATTTGGCCTCTTTAACATGGACCACTTTCATTTAGAGTTGTAAAACAACACCGGGGCCATCAAATATTTTGAATGATTTTCTAATGAGAACGCACACGTCCTTGTCAATAAACAAGAGGCAGATGATAGATACGACTTGACCTGTGAGTTTGTGTGTGATAGGTCATACGTGTCTCCTTCTGGGATTGACTCGACGTGCTTGCAGATACTCCGGTTTCTTCATAAATCCTCACACACGCCACCTCTGGGTTCTCCTGCACCTGGCACTGGGGGATCAGGCTGCACATGGACCCTTAATTCCAGGAACGATACCCTCATGGGATTCTGAATATTGAGCTGGACAGGCTGCCATCCGAGAGCCACCAATCAGGTTTTAATCCTCTTAATACCTTCAGAGCTAATCTGGTCCCAGTTTCCACCGCTGGCTTTAGGTCCTGTCTGAAGTTTGAGATTGACAGTAACTCAGGGCTGACATGTGCTCACCCAAGTCACAGATGAGATCTCTTTAATATCTCCATTATTTATCAATGAGGTTAAATGGAGACACAGATATTGCATTTCAGATATTTCTCCTGAAAAAAGAGCCTCAAATCTTAAAGAAAGTCTTCATCAGATGTTCAGAAAGAGATCTTATCAATGTCTCAAACTGAGTTGAGATTTGCCAAGTTTGCAGTCAATAGTTAATAATTTTCGAAAATCTGAATATGAACTCAAACATTCCTCATCAAATTGTCCCAAATCCAGATTATTTGACTTTTACAATATACATGTTTTTTATATTTACCCTTAGATCTGTCCAAACCTCTATGATTTTCTTCTCTGGAACACAAAGGGAAACGCGTAGGGAGCGCTTAAACACAATGAAAACGTCATGAAAGTTAGTATTCACTGATTCATCTGTTCTGTCCGAGCTTTTGGGTCCATTTCAATGTGCATGAGAAAGAACATTTCTTTAATTCTGTTTAACGTCTCCTTCTGTGTTCTGTGGAAGAAAGAAATGAAGTCATCAATTGTTTGGAACGTCATGAGGGCGAGTTAATGATGACAGACGTTTCATTTCGGGTGAATTATTCTTCAGCGTCTCAGTATCGGTGGTGAAATGAGCTCACAGCTGTGAGGTGAGGTGTCTCGAAGGGCGTGACTGACCTGACCTGTACACTGACACCGGGTCACAACGGACAGATGATTCTGACCTGAACATATAGAATGCACAAAAATAATCTTTTTATTGGGTTGTAAGAATTAAGATGAACAGCAGTTAACATTTGAAATTGATCCTGCAAATAGAAAGAGTGATTTGAGAAGAACCATTCGAACTCGGATTTCCATTTATTTTACTCTCTGTTGTACCGTCTCATGTTTTTCTGTCATTCAAGGTGCGGTCTTTTCCACCTTTACCATCACACAGATATACTTTTCTTACATCAACTTAAATGTATGCTTAATTTAAACCATCAAAGCATATGAATGCAACATGTCAAAAATGAATGTTACAATTTTACTTTATAGGCAATGTGGTGTTGCATAGCTGATGCCTAGGCAAGGGCCGGTATGATATTTTCAAGGTATGAGAACATTAAGCAAACATATCACGGTTTGACAGTATAGCGGTGCAATTACAGCTTTTAAGATGTGGTCTTTTAAGGCCCAATCCCAATTCTATTTTCTACCCCCTCGGCTCTTGCCCCTTGAAACAAAGTGACAAGGGGAAGGGTTACAAATTTTCCACTAAGAAATGGGACACCACTACTACAGTGGTATACATCATCATACGTTGTTGCTAGCTCCTAACGTTACGTCAGAGGACATGCGCCGATGCACCGGGTATATGACATAAAAAGTTAAAAGAACACCACCGTAAATACAAACACAAGATTGAATGTAACATACATAAAATGAAAAATTGTCATAAAAATCCTTATTAATGGCAAAAATTGCTTACATTTGGGTGTGCTTGCTTGAGTGAGCAGCCATGTTGGAAATTTCTCTTAGCCCTTCGTTTGAAGTGAGGTCCTGAAAAATCTTCGTTTGAAGGGCTATCTGGCCCTTCCCCTTACCCCTACCCCTCCAACCAAAAGAGAATTGAGACACCCCTGCCCCTTCACGTGAACGCGCCAAACGGAGGGGTAGGGGAAAGTGTAGGGTTAAGGGGTAGAATTGGGATTGGGCCTAAATGTCTGGGTTAAAAAACAGCCTTTTCCCTATTGAACACAATGTATTTTTGAGCAACTCAAACTATTTGGAACAGTAGTAAATGTGTAAAACATTTGCATTTGGTCATTTAGCAGACGCTTTTGTCCAAAGCGACTTACAAATGAGGTAAACAATAGAAGCAAATAGAACAAGACTAGGACAACAATGCAATAGAACTGGTCTCAGTTAGCCTAACACAGTATACGAAGCTAAGTACGTTTCTTTTGTAAGAATAGAAAAAGTAGTAGTAAAAGAAATAGAAGTCTGTATTAATGGGTTAGGTGTTGACGGAAGAGATGTGTTTTAGCCGATTCTTAAAGATGGCCACAGAATCTGTTGATCTAGCAAAAAGCAGATCGTATATATACAGTATATATATATATAAAACAGTGAAAAGCACTAAAATAATACACTTGAATTGAATTATGTTGAACAGGCGGTAGACAGCAAGGCAGCTCACTAGGTTTTGGAACAGATCCCACATGTGATCAAACATTAAATAAAACATTAAAACATTTTACTGCTGCTTGAGTTTATAAGCTTTCGAAAGGCACTTGAGAAAGGAAGGTTAAAGTGGGTTGAGGGACTTCTAGTCTGGCTCCATATTCAAAAGCATAATAGATTACAGCTCATCCGTCTCTAAATTCTCATTGTTTGGAGAGCAGAACGTGTGTAAGATTAATACCTGCACATATATAAGCGCAGGGTGTTCAGTTCATCTCCAAAGGGCCAACTTGGTGTTTCCAGGCCACACACTACGCTCCATATAAAACTAATATGTGATCAAAGATGGATAATTCATCAGTCTTCAAAGGGATTGCCATTTTAAAACATCTAGCACGTCACGTACATTTACAGGCCGTCGAGCAGTTGGCAAGATGTTTGAAACGAGAGCGCGTCGTGGCAGAAGACAGTGATGGTGCCATAGACGTCCTCTGGTTCTCCTGGCACACAACTTTACGGTTTTTCGCAGTGACTAAGGCAGAACAAAACATTATTGCACAAACAGATATAAAACTATTTAATGACAGGATTGGAAAAGCCATTACTGAGAGTAGAAAAGGCTGAAGAGGAAAAAAGAAACGCTGAAATTCGCCAAGGAGGAGATGAATGACCCGCTGCATGGCCAAGGAAACAACAGAAAATATTAAAGACGTTGCTTAATATCCCACAAGTTTAGCGCACGTAAACACTTGAGGGGAAAAAAAACGTGCATGCTTTAATAGCCAGCTCGGAAACCACAAGAAAGCCCGTCTTAAACTAACATATCCTAGCCAAGAAACACTGGACTGTGAAGACATCAAAGAAGAAGAAAGGCTACAAGAAGAGGTAATGATTATACAAACAACTGAGATCAGTGGCTAACGCTCTACTTTAAAGGAGGCCAAAGAACTAAAGTAAAATATATCCTGGTGTATTGTCAGAGCTCAATTACTTCGAGCCGAAATGGGCCAAGTCTTTGATTGTTTGAAGATCTTCTGACTTTTTATGATGTGAAGTATTCCCTACAGTGTATTTGTCATATTTTTGTAGGCCGATTATAAGACCGAGACTTGGAAACGAATCCTGACTTGCCCGTGACATTGATTTGAGCTTTTGACTGTGTCCATCCCATTGAAAAGAAATGCTAGTTACACACACTTGATTCTTGGTATCGGAAGCTTTTGCCAACACGTTTACATCTCTTCTGCACGGTCTTTATGTTGGGTTTAACAAAGAAATGAAAAGGAGCTCACTTGTAATCAATCAATGTTATAAATGATATAAACATTTGGCTGTTAGCCTTACTGTTGTTTTCTTCCCATATCTTCTTACGTGAGGTCAGGGTCAATTTCATTCTGGAGACTTGTATTCTTTCCAACTCAGCATTTCTTCAAAACGTGATCAGTTGCATCTTCGAGACGTGACAATGGAAGACTGCATTAACACCTTTCTTTATAACCAGGATTGATAAACACGATGGGTTTTTAGCGACAGATACACTTTAAAAGATGTTTATTACAGTTATGTGGATCGGGATTTTGGACCAAGAAATTTTTTCACACAGCACGCACACACACAAATCAATCATGTCACATATCACAAACCACATACAAGTCATGCATATTATGCCCATAATCGCACACACATCACAAATGACAACACATCATACATTTTACACAAATCACACACACATCACTCATCTCGACATACACACTCATTGCTCGTTACACACGCTGTACACACACACGCACACACACACACACACACTCATCACACAAGATCAAGATTTTGGACCAATGAGATTTCATCACACACCTCACAAATCTCACACCACGCACACACACAAATCAATCAAGTAACATATCACAAATTACACACACACACTCAATACATAAATCACATACACTTTGTACACACACTCATCACACAGGATCAGGATTTTAGACCAACGAGAGGTCATCACAGTGTGGAGAATCACACACACACACACACACACACACACACACACACACACACACACACACACACACACACACACAAATCACTCATAACACACCTTTCAAATTACACGCTCAAGTCAAACACACTTTATACTCACAAATCACATACACATCACAAAAATTTCACACATACACTCGTTGCTCATCACAGATATAAGTCACTCAATACACATCTCACAAATCATACACACGTCGCACACAACAATTGTACACACAAATTTGGCACACGCAGTGTGAGGTTCATACATACAGCAGCAGTTCATGAAAGCTTTCTGTAGTGATTCTGTAAGACGCACCAAATTTAGTCAAAACCAAATCAACGTGAAACCACAGTCACACTAGCGGTCAGTGTCTTGTTCCGTACGACATTTCTCATCATATAGAGCTGGGCAAGCGCATCAGTTTTCTGGTGACATGAAATGGTAATGTGAGACGGACATGCGGGTGCGTATTTGAAACCAGACTTTGTAAACATGCCTTTCTCCACGCACTGCAGCGTGTGCCGCTCGAGAGAGATGGCAGTCGGGGTGTCACTGTCGTGTAACGCAGAGCGTCAAAATACCAGCAGTGGCATCAAATCGCATTGAAGTCCATGCACTCCGTAGGTTTGTGTTTACATTTCACCATCTCGTCTTTGTCTCGGCGGTCTTAGACTTATACTAACACCAGGCGACTTGGATGAAGTTTGTTTGTGCACTGTTTGTCTTCCGTTTCGATCCTTTTTCTTACGGTCATCCTTAGATTCAATCCCAGCTATTTTCGTGCATTGTTGGTTGTTCATGACGCGTGGCGACCTGCTGCACTGCATCGGTCTTTGTGGCTGTGTTATGGAAGCGTGTCGTGGTGTGGTCACCGTGTTTGTGCTGGGCGCTCGAGGTCCTGCCGTCTGTTTTGCTCTGTGGCTCGAGAGCTGCGGTGTTGCCAAGGTTTGTTTAAGCGGAGACACTCAAATTTTGTTCTCCAGTCAGACTGGACAATTCGTGTCATTACTATTGACAACGCTGTTTAGATCTCAGGACTCTTGGGTTAGGTTTTTGGTTGCGTTTATTTTGTATGTGGTCTCGAGCAAGCTCAAAGCTGGAAAAGTAGCAGTATTAGCCACATTGCAAGACACTCCTGGTCCTGTCATCCTTTTAAGATCTGTGGTCATGTCAGTGTACATCACTTAAATCGTATTTGTCAAAACTGCTTTGAGGAATACATCAGGGCACGTCTGTAGTGCACAAGAGCTGGAAAATGAATTTGTGAGAAGAAAAAGAAGGGAAGGAGAAAGAAGAGTAAGAGAATATCAGTGTGTGGTTATGACTGAATAGCCACACACACGTTTTCATAGACATGATGATATTCTCATTTTAAAATGTTCAAATAAGCATCATTTAGTTTGGTTAATAATTTAATTTGTGTGGATTACTGGCTGTTTCTCATAGGCGTATCAGTTTTACCATCCTTTTTGTACACACAAAACTTGTGCCGGGCACATCAACTCACAGCATGTGAACTAAAAATGCCAAAAGGGAACAAAACTTTGAGTTCGAAACTGCTGTGATAAATTAAGAAAAGACATGAACTTTTTGTAAAGGTGGGGTGCATTTCCCGCTGGAAACGAAAGCGCATTTATAACCTGGATAGTTTATGGAAAAAACAGAAAAGGTTTGGCAGATCTACACCATGGCGAGATATGGACACGAATGGAGTAATTCTCTACTGAATATCATCCAGTGCATTCTGTTAAATCCAAAACAATCTTCTGTAAATTTGTCTCATTTGTTTTATGAAGTGATCTTTTCAACAGGGTTTTCTGGAGACATTAAAAACGAATGCAAGCTGGCCAGCTTCGAGACAAACGGTTGTTTTCTTAACACAACTTCATCTGCATCACTAGCAATAAATAACGAAACGAGAGCTGGTAGACCGTCGGCCCTCCCTGAAGGGTGAGCTCAATTTGGGTTGCCACAGCGATCATCAAAATAAGAGTAACTTAAACACTTTCGTCTGAAAGTTGCCTAAAGTGACTTTTGTGACACATCAATGATATTCACCTACTGTCTGATTACAGAGCCCTGCAGCCAAACGCCATGAAAACCTCCAGTGTCACGGCACGACTTTACCACCCAACAGGTTAGAAATGTGCTTTCAATCAATGCATGAATTGTAAAGCATCTTTTAAGCTCTGAAATATGTGCTGTAACACATGAATTACTGTAGTACGCCTTCTGGCCAGATACGGTCTTCCATTACAGTAAAAGCTTAAGCGTAAACTCTGGGGAGGAGTTATGTGGTCATGCCCTAAATGTGCTGATTCTTACCTACAGTAGTTTAGGCCTTTGGGAATGTATACTGAAATCCTTACTTCATTGTTTTATATCATATTCTTCAGATAAAGATTAATTGTCATTTTTTCTTAATGCGTATTGTTTAGATACATGGTCTAATTTTTGCTCATACCCCTATGGTAGTTATGGATCAGATTGCGTAGAAGATACATTGCGGTAATTGCAAGACATTGAATTATTTGACGTCCCTTTCATGTATTTTGTTCTTCTGTTCAGTTCATAAACCCTCATTTGAGGTGACATCTGCAAAAAAAGCTCCAATAAGCATTACTGATGATGCTTCTGCACTTGGATTCTGATGACAAGTTTTTTTCATCTTTTTTTTTGTAAAGCCGCAATCCATAATGCATATCTCTATCATTGTCTAAACGTAAAATTAATAAAAAACTGAAATTACCTGTGAAATTACTATTACCAGCTCAACCTTTAAATGATTTTAATAAGCTTACACTGTGTCTACACCGGACGCAACGCGACATGATAAAAGAAAACAGAACGCATTAGAACCCATTATCATTTTTTATTTTGTCCACTCTGGATGCGGCGCGACATGAAACAACAAACCCATTAAGAACAAGCCGTTGTCACGTCGCGTCACGTCCGGTGTAGACACGGTGTTACTGTTGCAAATCAGGGTGAGGACTGTTTTAAACACTAAAGTTTTTAGGCACTTGCTCAACAATGTCTTGTCATTTTTAAGTTGGATTGTAGCTTAATACTTAATATGAATTCAAAGATCTGTTTATTGCAGCACAATATACTTTTTACAGTAACCTCATATGAACCATGTTTTACCTGTAGTAACCATAGTGTAAGTATGATATTTGTAGTAAAGTTATGGTAATACAACTGGAAATCACTGTAAATTTACGGTTATTTTAAGACAACCCCGTCCCCCACTCCTGGTATGTTTGTATGTTAAATGCCCTGCGAAAAAAAATGAGATCAATAACTAATATCAACACACATTTTTACATTCGTTAACTCATCAAAATAAGGTAATAAATGTCAACTTGTTTTTAAGTTACAACAACTAAGTTGAAATGACTTGTACAGCCAAGCTGTGAGCTTTTTACACACAAGGTGGGCTGGAAAGGGGAGGGAGTGAATTTCAAGTGGGGACGGAGTTCCACTTTAAAATGTATAGGATGCCTCCAAACCCCTATGCATCTAAACTGCAAAAAATGTGTTTCTTGCTAAGCATCTTCGACTTGTTTTCTAATACAAATATAGAAAAAATTCTCAAATCAAGATACATTTGCATAAGATAAATGTAGTTTATCTTAGTGTTGTTTGATGAAAGAATTATACTTAAAACAAGCAAAAAAGTGGGAAAAGATAAATAAACTTTCAAATAAATTAGGTACTTAAGAAAAAGGTCAAACTAAATATAAGTTTATTTTTCTCCCTATTGGGGTGAATGTTATATTCTTAAAGTTGTAATTCTTAGACATACAGTAAATATCTTAGGTTACTTTCCTTGTCAAGTAATGTACAGAATCTTGATTTTCCACTAATTACAAGTATGACCCTTTCAGCTCCAACTTTACCACGAGAGCAGATTTCCCTCCCAAATCACTGCAGTAAATACAAATAAAGCAAAAAAAAACATGTGGGGCTGTTGAGCAATTGGTGTTTTGACAAGATTTCCATGTCATACCTCCCTCCGTGGACACCCTCCGTCAACTTATTGTTGCCATGTGTAAGACTGTGTGTCGAGGCTGTATTGGGCAGGTGCACCATTGTTCATTTAAGTCTGGAGCATTAAGCCAGAGCTCTGTGTTATGTCAGACCAAGACGAATGACAGGCGAGCAGAGCAATCAGTGTCTCATCCATTTAGCTTTCCGCTCGGCCTGAAAAGTCAACCGATACTCGTCTTGCTTTCATCAAATTTCCAGCGTTCGTGCTGTCAAAGCCTGCGGGGGAAATGTACAACATGATAGTGCACCTTCTCCCGAGTCTCTGCCTCACGCCGAGAATTGTCGGAGGAGGTTCCTTTGGAAAGAATAATCCCCTCGGGGTTTCTGATTCAGGCTTGCCAGGTTTCGGGAGTCGTCTCCAGTGGCCAATCCCCACCCAGATCTCCTTGGAGTCGCTCTTAACTAATAAAAACACCTGCACTGTTTTGTTTACTTTCAGGGTTTTTCTCTCCTCCTCTCTCGATTTTGGAAAATGTATCCTAACTACACCAGCAACAAAACAGCACGTAGATGTCCAAGGCTTCCAGGTTTCAAGAGGTCGCTGGCAGCAACAGGTTGAAAATCACACAAGATTTCAAGATATAAAGCCACTTGAATAATTCATGCATGTACATTTTGCGATCATTTACTCATGTCATCCTGACCCCGTGTTACTTTCTTTCTCCCATGAAACATAAACAGATATGTTAGGCAGTGTTACTTTTTCCATGCAAAGAACGGATGGTAATATATAGTGTCAAACTCCAGAAAGAACAAGAAACCTCACAGAGAGCTATCGTATGGCTTTAGAAGACTTGGAATATGCCACACAAGTCATACGATACACTTTTACGTTACTTTTATGGTGCTTTTAGTGTTTTTTGGATCTTGAAGGCATGCGGTAAATCACCACTCGTAGGGAAAACAGACGATGAAAAAATAGCATGGTCACGGGGGTGAGTAAATTTGGATTTGTTATATTTTGGGTGAAGTATTCCTTGAATATTTTATAGCTACTCTACTATCTTTAAAGAGGCTTTTTATTAACTGAATTTTTATTTTTGAAGAGTTTTTTTTACCAAGTGAATATTTCATGATCATTGATGATTCGCATTAGCAGTGAAGATCACCAAAAGTGCATCATCCATTGTTTTTGTTTTTTTTCAGTTTAATTTTAAAGAGGATTAATTCCCCTCACGTATTATCTTTGGCAACACAAATTTCCCATAAATCATCACCACGTCTTCGGAAAGTTCCTTGCTGATGGAGATACGCTCATTGCCTGTGACTGGAAGTCATCATACTTGACACATTTTTTACGGCTAAATAGCAATCAAAGCTCGCTGCAAGAAATCATCAACTTGAGCTGTCATTTCTGCACACGCTCTTAAAAATGAAGCACGGTTATTTCTCTTGAGTGAGTGACAATCGAACAGTAAAGTAATGATAGATACAGATTCATCCTTTTAAAGATCATAGAGTATGATGCGTGTGCGTCAGCATCCCTTCAGCCTTTCGGAAAGTTTCTGATGCTCTGAACGCTCGTGAATACCCACCCGTTCACAGTCAAATGATATTATACAGCTGTTTCTGGCTCAGGTGAGTTGAAATGGTTTAAATAATTCATAAATGTGTCATGTCAATCTGTTTCATTGTCTCGACGAAGCTGACATATCGCACCCTGTTCTGAATGATGGATTGCTACTTTGTCTTTTTTTTAATGGTTTGAATTATCGTTTTCTTGGGATGGATGATCAGATATCCCATAGAAGTCTATTGAACTGTAAATCAAATTTCAATGTCCAGCAAACTCAACACACTCAACACTCTCTAACAAAAAATGACCATGGTTTTATCACAAATAAAAAAACGTTATTACAATGGGTAAACTATGGTAATCTCTAAACTACTGTGTTTTAATATTAATACGAAAAAAACATTTTTACTATGGCTAAACTATGGTAATCTCAGAATTACTATAGTTTTACTACGAATAAGAAAAAAAAATCATTTTACTATAGTTAAACTGTGGTAATCTCAAAACGACTATGGTTTTACTTTTAATAAGAAAAATACATTTTTACTATGATTAAACTATGTTAATCTCACAATAACTATGGTTTTACTACAAATCATTTTTTTACTGTATGGTAATCTCACAATTACTCCCTTACAACCTAGGATACCGAGGACACCAGAGGTCATCAGTCCAAGCTCCGGATCTGGCCAGATGCTCTTCCCAGTCCAACCAGATGCTCGTGATGATGGGCAGTCCACCTGATGAAAACTTCAGCCACAACCTACAGTCATCCAGAACCAGAATAAAATTGGACGGACCTAAATATCGTGGGACAAAAATAGATCAACAAGTGGTGAGTGTCTCAAAGTAATCTCAAATTTACTATGGTTTTACTAGAAATGCGCAAAGAACATTGTTTCTATCATTATTCTGTGGAACCACAAATTGACCATGATTTTACTACAGTAATCATAGTTTAACCATGGTATTTGTAGTCAACTTTAGTTATACAAACGGTGATCTGCCATGGTTAATGTTTTTAAGCAACCACCTTCCCACCCACAATACCTTAGCAACCACCTAGAGCTCCCTAGCAACACTCTGTACTGTGTATCTACTGTATCTCTCAGTCAGTAAGATTCAAAGTGCTAGTTTATAAAACACTCAAAATAAAAATAAGCAGTTTTTTGGCAAGTTTAAACCAAGGAATAAATAAATTTCATAGCGGTCAGGAAAATATAAGGCGCGTTTATTTGTGTGTGTGTGTGGGCTCATGTCTGCGAATGTCTCGGAAGCAAATGAGCAGGGCGTCTTAACGTACTTTGCGTTGACTCTGTAACCCAAACAGATAACTAAGTACATTCATTTACGTCTACCCTGTCTGACGGAACTTTCCATCAATCACTTGCATTTTTCCTTGTGTTCAGCCAGTTGAGTCACACTGTTTATTTGCTTTGAGCCGTCACACTGTATTGAATGTCGTAAGACGTTCCCCGCTGCGCTTCGCTGTTTGCTCTCGCAGTAACGTTTCGTGAAATTCCATGAATGAAAACCAATTAGTCATGTAAATTGGCCACGACTGTACATGAGGGATCAGCATTCTTTCCATTGTGATTTTACTGGTTGGTTGTATTCAAGATAACGGAGATTGTCTCTAAATGCTTTCCTGTAGCTCAGTGGTTAGATGGCGCTAGCAACGCCAAGGTCATGGATTCAATCCCAGGGATTGCACATACTTGGAAGCAAAATGTATAGCATAATGCAATATAAGTCGCTTTGGATAAAAGCATCTGCCAAATGCATAAATGTAATGTAAATAGATAAATGTATAGAAAGTTCCGAAAATATGTTTTTGCATATTAATGAGTGAAACGAGGGCTAAATGAATCGAAGTCTCTGTGAAAACTTTGGACCAAAAGATTCAGTTTCGTCTCTTTATACTGTAGTTGAAGCCAAAGAAAAGAAATTATTTAGTCCTTTGTTGCAGATGAAAGTCAATTCTGTTTATTCTTTAAAATAATATTATTAGTCATAAACATAAATCCTATCCTGTTGTCCAGATTTTTGTTACACGGTTTGAAGTAGATTCAATGCTTAAAGAAAAAGGTAATGTTTGTAAGGACTTGCAAACCAGCTTCCTGCCCACAATACCTTAGCAACCACCTAGAGCTCCCTAGCAACACTCTGTACTGTGTATGTACTATATCTCCATGTCAGTCAAATTTAAACACCTAAGTTTATAAAACACTTAAATGCTCAAAATAAGCAGTTTTTTTGCTAAAGTTTAAACCAAAACATCGTTGCATCATTCCAAACCTGTATGACTTTCTTTCATCTGCAAAACACAAAAGAAGATATTTGAAGAACGTTGGTAACCGGACAACATTGGCCACCATTGACTTCCATTGTATGGACACAAAACCACAGAGACATGTCTCAAAATATCCACAGAGGAAAGACTCGCATAAGGTTTAAATAACATTAGCGTGAATGAATGATGACAGAATTTGTATTTTTGGGTGAACTGTCCCTTTAACCGTGTCAGAAAATGAAGATGAGCCTATTTTTATTCACCCAACAGAAACACAGGTTTCTCATATTGTGCTATATTAGGCAACTTGAAGGCAGGCCTCGTTGACCGCAGCGAATACTGCCGCGATGAACATAGTGGAAAAACAGCCCGCAAGCATATCTCACAGTTAATGACGCAGAAATCAGGATACAAAAGATAAACCCACATTTTTGCTGACCCGTATACAATAAGACTCATCGTGGCCACGCTCGGCTGTAGCTGAATAAATACAGGCCTTCAACCAACGCTACACTCACCACTTGTTCATCTATTTTTGTCCCATGACTACAAGTTCCCTGCGTTCGACTGAAACTGCCGATGTTATTTCAAAGAGTTTCACTGTATTCCATCCAGGTAGATATTTATAGAACGAGACAAACGTACGTCGGTTATTCTTAGTAGTAAAACAAATCCCAGCAGGTCATGATGGAAGATTAAGGTCAGGCTTATGAAGTGAAGAAAAGTCAGGTTAACATGGAGGCTTACCTTTGCCTTTTGTACTCATCGCATGAATCATGAAAATGAGCTCATAAAGTTGGAATGGAAACTTAGACGGTGAAATGTTACACAGAATCCACCTTTCGACGGCCAATTAATCCTTTTGTTTGATTAGGGATCAAGATGAACTCAAAACTGAGCCGTAATTGCCCATGCCTGCTCTTGTTGTTCGTGATTCACTAATGCGTGTTATTCAAGGTAAAATGTATAATCTTTTCTCCAAATATAATATAACTGGCTCTAATCCCTTTTGTTTTTCATTCCCTGTCCTTCTGACTCCATGCTGGTGTGTAGCGCCCATTTTATTTCCACTTATATGAATACATTCATCACTTGTAAATATAGTAAGTATCGTGTCTCACTTACGACAATGTTAGATTACAGAAGTACAGTACAATGGATTGTGAACAGAAAAAGAGGGGATCATTTTTCAGATCTGTGAGACGTCGGGACGTTGTAGCATTAGGTCAACACAATTGACCAACTCAATTATTTGTGTTCGTCCAAACATAGAAAACACAAGGCAGGCTTGTAATGTCATTTCCCAAAGCATCAAAGTCAAACGCGGATGACAACGAGTAAACGGTCACAATATATCACCGTTTTGTAACTATACACTAAACATTGCCCGGTAATGTTGAATCATCGGGTCCCCACCGAGATGATTTCTGCCCCTCGTGTTTCATGTTTTCTAGACAGTCCCTCGGAAACTTTTTTCTGTTTATAATGATCTGCTCTTTTACAAAACATGGGTCCTCCATGAATGCTGTCATGAACATCTGATCTACGGCTTCTGCTGGAAGATCTGAGGGAGTTCCTTTGGATATGTGAGCTGTCCATTCCGACAGACTTCACTACAGCATATACTCCACCAGAAAAGATTTTGAACTCTTTATTTCCAACTTGTAGCAACACACGGCCTGGAATGTCAACGTAACACCTCGAAGGAAGCTATCAGTTCAAAAGAACATCTTCACAGCCCATTGGCCTAGTGTAAGCATGTTTTGGCCTTTACCTACACCCAAAAGACAGACAATCACAAGTGACCTCTTTAACGTCTCAATTATTTCCCCTAAAGATGAATGAGATTAAATGGAGAGCGAATGTTTCGCTAATGTTTTTCATGCCCCTCAGATATTTCTCTTGAGAAGAGTAGCAAGACATCTCAGTTTCAGAAGATATCTCCACCACGTCTCAAACTGAGCTCAGATTTGTCAAGTCTGCAAATAAAGTCAATATTATTGAAGAACTCAATATGAACTCAAACATTTCTCATCATATTTACCCAAATCCTGATTATTTTACCTCACATATCTACATTCATTTTACACCTCCATTCATGCGTTTCAAGAATTGTTTCATTTGTTTCCGTTTTAATTCTGCTTAAGTTTTAGGAGAAACACCTGCGACTACGTTAAATGACTCAACGGAGAACTTCATTGAAGTAACAGTATACATAGTTTATTCATGAAACGATTCATTAAAATTGAACTAAAATTGGGGTTATATATAATTATGCTAGGTTTTGGAACGGAGCCATGGATCGCACCCGTGACACTATTATAAAAAGTGTTTTTAAACACCCCATCTGGTGCAATCCATGCTGCAGAAACACCTGTACAGTATGCATTGACTGTATGGCCTTCCGGAGAAATTCCAGGCACTTAAAGCTGCACAAACATCTTATCAAAGCGACCAAGATAAAACGGCACAGGAGATTGTTTGGAGATAATATTGTTCTTGTCAAACGGTACGTCTCGTCGCAGTGCTCTTTGAAATGAGATGTACGTGTGAAATGTTTACTCCGCCGACATGGTTTTCAAGAGGAAGGGTGGGTGCATTGTTCTAGAGCTGAGAGTGAGGTCATCCTTAATTCAATAGAGAACTTCAAAGAGTCCCTGTGCACTATTCTGAAATCAGCTGATTCCCTGGTGCCTTAAACGCCACTTAATTGTGATTCTCGAGGCAATGTTATACTGTAGATGCGATTAACTGCTGTGAGGTCAGCTGGTCGAGCATTGTGTTAGCAACGCAAAGGTCATGGGTTTGATCTCAAGGGAACACGTGCTGATAAAATGTATATCTTGAATGCATTGTTAGTCAGTTTGGATTAAAGCATCTGCCAAATGCGTAATGTAAATAGACTTTACTTGGGGGATTTTAAAGGATAGACCGTTTTGAACCATAGACTATTCACAGGTGTTATTACGCAGTGTAAAGTAATTAAATAAGGGGCGATTCACATTTCGCGTCTAAAACCGTGCGGAAAACGCGAGCCGCACTGCTTTCTCCTTTTTCCCAAAGTGTCTAGGAGTTTGAGCTCTCCAGGCGTCTTTTGTTGCTAAGCGACCATGGGCCACGCTAGCCGTTGAGATGAGGCGGTATAAACAGGATTATATGGATTATGTGCACTGAAAATACCTTGCAATAACTCTGCTACTAGATTTATTCATGCTGTGGTCGTCTGTGTCTCCATCTTCACAGAGCTTGTCTGTATTGGTTGGTTTGGTTCTTGTCACATGACCTGCAGTGCGCATTCTGAAAAGTTGAAATATTTTGATCTCCATATAATATTATAATAATAAATGGTGTGTCGCACCACGCATTGCGATCGCATGGCTCCTTATTTAAGAGCTTGTCACGCAACGACATTTAAAATAACGAATATGCGCGCGCAAAAGACGCGAAATGTGAATGGCCCCTTAATTAACAAAAAGTTTGCTGAAAGCACAATTAGTTAAATCAACCTTTTTATATTTTCTTTCACACCCTACACAAATCCTAAACAATCCATTTGTTTGCTCAAGGTAATGTAGCTGGAATTAGTATATAAAGTATTATTTTTTAGTCTCAACCCATCCCAAGGCCATAACGTTAACCAGTAAATTGACAATGTGGAATTATTTCATTTCATTTCTGTTTGCCGTCTAGCGTTAAGGTAGTGTGGGAGACGTCGTCTGTCATAGCTGTGCTCAGCATGAGCGGTTCATCGGTTAGTTTATTCATTCAGACTTTGTGTGCAGTGCCATCATTTAACACTCTAACTTTGTTTGATATTGTTGGATAATGTTTTATAAACTGCAGATATGCATGAAATGCTTTTGAGGCAAGATTGGGATAGAAATAACAGTTACAAAAAAATTACATCCTAGTGGTAAAATGTCCAAAAGTTATTGTGTTTTATATTTTAATATCTTTCTGGCAGTTGTACATTCAGCCCGTAGCACGACGCGTGATTTTAAACAGAACACTAATGAATGTTTAAGAAATGTTTCTCTACACACATACAGAACATGAATCTGTTTTGGCTGTAGTAGGAGTTTCAATCTTTGTTTGCTTTCTTAAAAATGTGGGTTCAGCGGAAGGTCTGATGATGCAAGAAATGAATCCACATTGTCACACAATTTGATTGTTTTTCTCTTTATCACTGGCCAGCATCCACAAACTTCCCTGAAATCTCCTTACTGTATACTTCTAATCCATCTGAGCGGCTTGTGGTTATAGAAACAGATATTTATCTGTGAAGAGTTCTGCATTGGTGAGTTACACTGCCAAAGATAAAAGTTGTCTTTTTGAACACATATGATAGCTTTTGAGTGAGGAACAGACCATCATTTTGACTTTTATTTACTACTGTACCCAAATGTACAAATCTTACTGTTGTATTGCTTTAAAATGAATCGGAACTTGTTTTCTTTGCAGTATTTGAGGTCAGAAAGAAAAGCATCTTTTCTGATATTTTGACCGGTTTCTCCAGTTTTCATTTTCAGCAAATAAATGCAAATAGAAACAATAATTTTATTTGAAATTTGGGAGAAATATTGTTAGTAGTTCACAGAATGAACCAAAAACGATCATTTTACCTAAACACATACCTATAAATAGTACATTCAGAAAAACAGAAAATAATTTTGAAATGTTTTTTGGCTATAATTAAAGGTATATGGCTTCAGAAAATATCTAATCAAATATTTCATTAGTTGTATAAACTTTGTCTTAAGGTGCTTTTTTATCCTTTATTTTGAGAGTTTGGCAGATGTAAATCATCCACTTTTTTCTAGAAATGATCATGCATTCTGCCAAATTTTTGTATTTAATGAAGGAAAGCAAAAGAGGGTTGGAGTGACATGTGCATGAGTAAATGATGACAACTTTTGGGTTGACAAAGTATTGGGAAATGATGATTCCTCATCATTGCTAATGCCTCCGAAACAGCCGTTTTAAGCCAAGGTAATCTATACATCAGGTCATTTGAAGTCCATTTTATGCCACGTTGGTGCTTCATTAAAATCCAAAACCAGCATGACCCGGGACGGCGTGTTTTTTGACTGGTGAAATCTTTACAGCGCAGCGTTTTTCATCCTGGCCAAAGATAACAAACAACGGAAGCAATGTTCAAATTTCCTCCCTTTAGGTGGACCGGAGCTCATCCTGAATAAACTGGGTTGGAAAAAAAAGTCCAGGCTTTTTTTACGTCAGCGTAACCGAGATTCAGAAATGAAATATGGCGCACTTTCTGATCCCCGACATGTTCTGTCATTTCATGATGTTCTGTTTTGAGGTGGGCCTGAGAGCTTGTGGAAGAAGAACAGTAAAGAAAAAAACAAGCTGACAAAGCAGAAATCTCTCAAAGTTAAAGAAGTACAGCTCTATGTGCATTAAGGAACGAATTGAAACAAGTCTGATCCGACCTGCGGGAAAGAAAAATCACGAATGACATCACTTTAATATCTCATAACGCTTCGAAGGGGCGCGTTCACTCTCTCTGGCCTTAGTGTTGGTTTTTTGTCTCACTCCACTTGTCTTAAGGTGAAGAGGTTTTCACCACGGCTCTGACAGGGGAACCACTCCTCAAACAATAGAGGCTTCACGGCTCATTGAGGTCCTGCTGGTGCTACGTAATTAAAGGAAGAGATCTTGCGTTCCCACCCAACTAAACATAAACAAAGAGCAAGTTCAGCTTTCAGCAACACTCTAAAGCTGTCCAAAGCCCCGGAGAGGTCTCACCAGAGGTCTGCAGATGACATCGGCACATGTCTGGCCTTGAATAATGACTGTCATCCACAGGAAAGAAAAAGTCTCCCGGTGACCCCGGTGCCCTCCTGTAGAGCTTCGGAGGAGATCTTGACACGTAACCGTTTAAAGATTTGTTAAAAGTCTTCAAGACTTTTTACTTTTATGAGCACGCATGTGCATATGTTTATGTCGTTTCATTTTACACCACTTGTCTTTATTCATCAGACATTATGAATGAAATATGGCTCGCAGTATTCGATGACAGACCCTGACAGATGAGTCCACGCTGTTTGTGTTGGCAGACGATGCACTCAATGGGGATGTTTAACACTTCTCACATATGGAGACCTGACGTTGGGTCTAAAACAACATGTCAGGTGTGTGATTACTGGTGGAGGGGAGGTTTCTTTCAGCGGTAAGTCTTCGCACTGATAGAGGCCTGTCTGGTTTTGGATAGAGTAGTAGACGTGCTGCTCAGGTGTAGCAATGATGCATGTTCCAGAATTCTTTCAGAGCTGTCGGAGAGAGAGAGAATTGTATTGCTTAAACAGCAATCTAGCATTGTTCAACCCGAAATAAAAATGGTCATCATTTACGTAAAAAAGGGGTTAAAAGTTGTTCATATGATTACATTATTATATGGAGTCTTCGGAAGACTGAGAGTATGAATAATTTCATTTTTTTCCCCTCCTTGTGTTCCTGTAAATAATCTGTAAATAATGTAGGATTTTCATCACTATTCTTTTAAAACTTTGCTTACACTTTTAAAAAAGGTGCTTCACAATGCCATAGAAGAACCATTTTGAGTGACTGAATGGTTCCGTAAAGAACCTTTAACTTTTCTCTTTCACAAAAGGTCCTTTGTTGTGGGAAATGTTTTTTAGATTATAAAAAAGTAAAAAAGAAATGATTCTTATGCGAACCTTTGATCGAATGGTTCTTTGGGGAACCAAAAATGGTTCTTTTATGGCATCACAGAACATTTTAAAGCACCTTGTAGCGTAAATCGCATTGAGTCACGTGGATTATAAGAATTTATGAAGTCCTTTCTTAACACCGCATCCTAACCAAACGGACGCTATGCTATATATTCAGAATCTAAACGCATGTAATCAAACATATATAGCCTGTCCTCATCCATATTTGGCGATTAATATTCATGAGGTGCAGAACTTACATCGAATGAGATCGTTGTGTGGGCGGAGCTGTTTCTAAAATAGCCGTTGCTCGTCGCGTAGCCCTGTCGCGGCTGGTTAGGAAAAAACCTCTGATTAAAATGGAAAAGATACCTTTTATCGCGTGTCGCGTTTGGTTAGGACACGGCGTTAGGTAAACAGAAATAAAAGGTTTTTTTAAAATAAATATATCTAGCACTTTATAAACATATCCCACAAAAGTCCCAAAATGTTGAAGCTCCGAAAAGCACATGCATACGTCATAAAAGTCTTAAAAATTAATTAATAGTGGATTATTATTAAATGTCTTCTGAAGAGAAACGATACGTCTGTGAGAAAGCGATTAATATTTTGAACTTATTTAGCAATCCATAAAGCAAATCAAGCTCATAATAGTGCTAAATTCATATATTGTGACACGTCTATAACTATGGCTCATGACAAAATATCATACACCGTGACAACTAGTCAAGAGAGAATCAACATATGATTTGAGCAGTGTTGTTAAATAAGCTCAAAATAGGAACCACTCAACTATTTTTGTTCAATGTGAAGTCTCAATTAAATGAACAAAGTTCAGGAGTGTAACTCTATAAATTAAGCTATTGCTTGTCACGAGAGATGTTTCCATCTTGTGTGCATGATTATCGTCTTCCTGTCTGTTTTCTGTTCACGTAAAAAACACTAAAGATTTTAAAAGTCTGAGTCCTAGTTTGGCCCGGTGTACAATAAATCCTTCATGGAAAAAAGAAGGATTGGATGCAGCTACATTTCCTGCAGGTGGTGTTTAAATGAGGGCTTCCCAGAGAAATCAGGACTTATTGTGAATTAGCACGAGTTCATTCTTCAAAGGCCAATCTGTCAGTTTAAAAACACGAAATTCACAAGGATCGCAGCTCTTACACATGTGAATCCACATCAAGAATATGAGTAATCCTGCTGAGCGAATAGATCCGATGAGAACAGAGTGGAAATTAAAGTTTGATTTACAAGGTTCGGTTTGGCTTTCCAGAGCAGTCAGAATCTAAATTCCCATTATCTGAACGAACCCAGCAGACCTTTCACACACTTCTTCTTAATAATCCTGGATCATGCTGTAGGAAGTGAGACCTCTTCTTTTTCTGCCGTTCCTGTTTGAGCTCATCAGGTCTAATGAGTGGAGACAAGCGGGACTAGGGCTGTGACGGGTGTGCGCTGTAAAGAAAAGATCCTGTTAAATTTACGGTTTAAAAAATGGCAGCTGTGGTTGCCAGAAATGTATTGGTAAAAATTACTAGGGCAGAGTTGCTGGATGACATTTTGGTGCCTACATAATTTGTAACCATATATATTTTTAACTGTTTATAAACCAAACTATTTGTATCTTGTACTGAAAATGGACCACTACCAGAATACAGACAAAAAATGGCACTTGGTGACTTAAAATTGGCTTTTCTATGAACCATGGGATCTTTTCTTTTATTAAAATGACTAGCATTTATTAGTATAGTTCAGGGTCCAGTTGAATACACATAGTCAAAGTTGAGACCGTGTCTTAACAACTAGACTGACTAGCAGGTAGTTAAAGTCACCATGCAATCAAGTGTTTTACGCATGATTTGTCCATGCACACCATTATTTGTAATCTTTAATCAAAAACATTAAGCTCCTCTCCAGTGGCGCCCCCAGGATTTTTTTTTATGGGGTGGCACAAAGGGGCCAGTACAAATCTTAGGGTGGCACATTTCAAAAAATGTATTATGCCTGAATCTAATGGTTAAGAGTTTTGACATTGACATTAATACTACTGGGAACATGTACAGTTTTTACTAGTATTATGATTAATAAATATTACTACTATTATTCTAATATAAAAATAAAAATATTTAAAAATCTCATTCTGGTTGGGGGGGGCCAATGGGGCGGCCACGGCCCCCCCTTGGGGGCGCCACTGCTCCTCTCCCCCTCTCAACAACAACTGTTCACCACATGACGTCAGCAACAAAAAAGAGGTAGGACTACACTGACTGTCCAATGGCCCGGCATTTTTAGCCCTCCCCTGCAGGCCAACTTACAACAAACCAATCAAAAATGGAAGGGCAAAATAAAGCCCCGCCCTACATTTTTTTCACATTTCAGAAGCCGTTTCACTCAGATATACGTCACGATACGGAAAATAAATCAGTCGCAACTTCCCTTTCATGGACTAATTAGTCTTACTTTTCAAAATTCAATTAAACCAATCTACTATTTTATGTATCTAACTTAAAGAAGTTATGGCCAGTCTTAAAGAAAAAAAATCGATGACTAACATGTAAGACTAGTCTAAGCAGTTTATGCAACCAGATCAGCATCTTCATAGAGTACATTATAAATATACATATACAATTAGACAAAATAAATGACATTTTCTAACTCAGTATTTAACCCTCCTCTAGAAAACATCTAAATATTCTTAGTTTTGAAAAAAATCTGCCGAAAAAGTAAGTCTCTTATGTTTATTATGAGTGAACAATTAAGTTTTTAATATTTTTTTATACTTTATTTTTGATCTATTTTATAATTTTGTATTTATAATGTAAATAATATAGTATAAATGTATATTTCTGTTCTATTAAGTAGATTTTTCTTACCCAATTTGTATGTTTTAAGCATAAAATATTTTGATTCCTTTTTTATAAACAAGCAACAAAAAAACAGTAATTTAGGTTTTTACGTAAATGTATCAAGATTTAAGAATGTTTAGACATATGTTTACAGGAAAACAGGACAAAAATACTAAGAAATAGATTTTTCGCTCTTTATTGATTTTCGGTTAATGCTTTTATTATGTCAGAACAAAGAAAGAAGACTGATACGAGAGATGAAACTATTACAGTGATATTGGTAGTCTGACACATTTTTGACCACACAATGCAATGACTGTCCAATCAGAATCAAGTAGAGTGCTGTGTAATAAGGTTAGATTATTTTTCAGGTGCTTGTGTTTGGTTACCCGAATAAAAGAAGACGAAGCAGTCGGGGCTGGGGGAGGACTTGAGTGTTGGATGAGGTAATGCACTGAGATGCAGTGAATGGAAGTGGAGAGGCACAAGGGGTCAAACACATTCCTGACAGCGGGAGAACCGTCCTGACTGCAGAGGGATGACATCATAGTATCTCGCTGAAGTGCCCATTTATGGAAGCTGCCTGCAGGCGAAGCGTGTCGAGCACTTTTCTGTTGAAGTTTGGCTGCTACACACATACACAACCTGATTTATCTCCGGGACGGATGGCGTGCACGCTCGCTCTGGCGCACCGGTCCATCTTCCCCGACTAGGAGGTGAAAGAAGGGTTGTGTTCTTTTATAATATGTATTCATTCTTTTTCCTCTCTCGGTTCGGTCTCGTAAAGTTTCGTGCCTCTTTGATGTGCCACTGAGGCTGCGTTTGCCCCTGGAGGGGCATTACCGCAGCTGCATTCACAGACCCTCTCCAACCCGTGGCCTGCTGCGCCATTGTGTCCACTCCCAGGCCGCGGACAATGCCCGCGCTCCAGGCGCGACCGGAGTGCCAGCATATTTATGTGGCTCTGGGCGAACCGATCAAACCCAGAAGCTGGAACCATGGCTGACACCTGCAGCTTCACAGCACCCTGCCAGAACATAGTGTAATCGGGCCACATTGCTGCCTGGCAGAGCTGTGCGAGATTTGACAGTAATAGCGTGCTTGCATGGCCTATGGTTAAATGGGTGGCTGGCGAAGGATGGACAAACCACGTTATAATTCTAATGGATTTGTAGTATTGATAAAAAGAGATTTGCATTCGAACTGCAGCACCACTATCTTTCGAGTGGCACATGGTGTGCTGATGCAGTTGTGATTTATATGCTGATGGTATTAAGACTCATAATCATAAAATATTAAGCAACATCTAGCAGAGACAGGGTTACTTTTGTGCATGCGGCGGATGCTTTTATTCAAAGCAACTTATGGTGCATTCAGACTATTGTGACCAAAAGTGATGCCCGGAGGCCACATTTGTACAATGTTTGCTTTTAATGCCCCATTATTTGGCAAAAGGGCAAACTACACCCAGGTACGAAAAATAGTGTGCTAAAATGTTACACCTTATTTCATTACAATATTAAACGTCCATAAGTGTGCTTAAAGTGCTCTGTTTTCACACATTAAGTTTGTGCTTAATTTACAAAAAATATAGTCTTTAGTACTTCATATTCATGATGTCTCAAAATGGCACAGTTGAGTACACTTAGATCTTCTTAAGTTTATCTTAAAAAAGTATATTAAGTACAAAATTAATGTGTGAAAATAGAGCACTTCAAATACATTTAAGTGTATTTTAGTGCACTTTTTTCACCTGGCAGTGTATCAGCAAACATTCAAATATATTTACATTTACATTTATGCATTTGGCAGACGCTTAAAGCGACTTACATTGCATTATACTATTGTAACCGAGTATGATCGAACCCATGACCTTGGCGTTGCTAGCGCCATGCTCCAACCACTGAGCCACAGGAAAGTTATATATATATATATATATGTATATATATATATATATATAAAATTATGCATAAAAAACAAAAACAATTATCAAAATGATGAAGTGATACATTTTCAACATTTCAGTTATTAATATTTGTTCATAATTTCTTCTGGTCATTCTGCTAATCTTGACTTGATAAACTTTGTGCATGTGTTGTAATGTTTTGACAAGCCTCCTTAAATTTTTGAGTTTCTACCCTGCATACACATTTTTAAATAAATCTTTAATAATATATTTGAATAAAGAGAGATGTCAATCGTCCAAAGTTGGACATCTGTATATGGATAGTTGACAAATAAATCGCACGTGTCCTATGGTGTGACATAGCAAAATTTAGAAAACAAACTGTTAATATTACATTGTTTTACATTATTAACCCATGAGTTCCGGAGGGTTATTGTGCATTAATGGATTTTATGTTTTATGATGTTCCTTATATGTCAGTTCTCTGCATTGCAAAAATATCAGATTAATTTGTTGATGCATGAAAATGGATTCTGTCAAGATTTGATTGACATTTAATCAAAAACATGTTCAGACACGCTGGCAGATAGTTACAGGCTTTGTTAAAATAATAAACCACAAAGGACTTTGTGTTATAGCTCTTTAATTGCAGACTGTTGGCCTGAGGCGGACACTTACTGTGCTGGAAGAATCACAAAAAGGTAGAAAGACATTTGTTGCACAGAGAAAAGAGAAAGAACATTGCATTCTGTGAAAGTAGTTTTCAAATACAGTCCTGGGACCCTTGCTCATTTGAAGCACATGGTTCAGTTTACTGTATTTGTCTGTGTGTTATAATTGTTTCAATTCTGTTTTCTATCAAAACATAATTGAATTCTTAATTTACGAGTCTCGTCTGCAATATTACTGCAACACATGTCATTTTCTTAGCTAATCTAATCCTAAAAAATAGCATTTAGCTGCTTTTGTTTCTTCAAGGTTGTGCACATGTAAAGCATACATGCACTTACCAAAAACAGCCCTTGTGATCTATGAAGACTCAGAAGTTTAGTTTTCCATTATTCTGGCAATATAGAACATCAGGTTATAAAATATTAAAAAAGAAACGTCTGCTAAAAGAGGTTATATAATGCTGATGGCGGAGGAATATGCCTCTAAAACCTCTCTCTTCCTTCACTGTCTCCATTCTGCTCTTGAGAAAAACAGAACGGGAGAGAGAGTTCAAGCTGGGTGAAGCCTTTAAAAGATGGAGATAATCTGTCTTTGGTATCACCCCCCCCCCAGCTTCACTATCAATTATTCATTTCAAGATGAGGTCACCAAGCAAATAGATGAAATAGTCAAACTTTATCCTCGTATAGAAGCCATTCTGACACATTTGGGTTTGGATAGGACATCTGGAGTGATCCATAGATCCACATTAGCCATTAAACGGCCCTTGGCCCTGGATTTATTTTCACATATGTCTCACAGTTTGGTTTGCCATCTGACATGGGACAGCAATGGGCCAGTTGTCCAATTGGATGATCTCAAGGGCACTGTTCCAAATGATGCACTTAAGGGTACTTGGAATCATGTGATGTACTGTTAGGGAAACTCGTACGTTATGGTGGCATCTGATTGTTGGCATATTGTATAGAGCAACCACATTCATGCCTAAAGCATACATGTAGCTCAGATAGTTTGGTCGCAACGAGTCTCTGGCTTGCAGACTTTTTTATCCTCACAGAGGAAACGTTTATTGCTCAGAGATTGCACTTTCATAGCTCAGGAGATTTTATAGACTTGTCACTTGTATTTCATTGAAGTATATTAGTTTTAGATGTCAAGAGATCACATATGGTTTGGTAAATCTCAGCATGTGAGAAGTTTGCGTCTCACATTTTTCTCCCAAGATAAAGTCTCCATTTGGTTTCCATTTAATCACATTACTTCCTAGTTCAAGAGACAACTGAGAAATGAAAGCGATGTCATATTTGTGATTTTTTTTTTTAATTCTGCATTTCAATGCAGCTACAAACAGTATCGTCAACAAACTTGCTTTGTGTATATATTTATGGGCGATTCAAGCGTTATGGATGTGACATATAAACGCTCAGAGAATGTATTTGTTACCAATATATTAGGGATGTAACCATATTATCGATATCATGTTATCGCAATAGCAAAATTGTCTCAATATTATCGTGGCCACATGACTGTATGAAACGATAGGTCTTCCGGGTCTAACATAGAGAATGTTAGAAAAAATAATAGATGTTACCTTTGGCAAGGTCCATCTGGTGCAATTATTTTATTTTATGAAAGGGATTTTTAGGTCATTTGACCCATCTCATACTATGACTCATACCTCTACGCAACAGTTATGATTAGAGGATAAAGAAAAGAGGATGCTTATGGCACGTTTCCAAGTTATCATTTTGCCCAAAAAATATCTTTTTATTTGTTTATGAGTTTGATATTGTTACATCCCTACACTATATCGAATCATATGTTTATATTTTACTAAACACTTTTTGAAGAGTCTAAAATCAGAAAAATATCTGTCTATGCACGAGTTTTCTATTTTAAAAAAGGGAAATAAGCGGGCATTATGGATGTGGATTTGTTTTACTTTGTAGGATTTCTGTGAATTAACATGCACAAACCTGAAGCAATAATACCCAGCAAATGGAGAAGGGACGGTGCTTTAGAGAACATAAAATAGTTACTTTATTTTCATGAGTTCAATCCTGAGGAATATGTACAATGGATGGATGTGAACATCCTGAAAATGGCACTTACCTGATTATGGGAAATCATGCTCCAAAAAAATGCTTTAAAAACTTTGAGAGACTTCACATGGGTATTTGAACCACCAAATGTTGACATCTACAAACCCGATTCCAAAAAAGTTGGGACACTGTACAAATTGTGAATAAAAACAGAATGCAATGATGTGGAAGTTTCAAATTTCAATATTTTATTCAGAATACAACATAGATGACATATCAAATGTTTAAACTGAGAGAATGTATCATTTTAAGGGAAAAACAAGTTGATTTTAAATTTCATGGCATCAACACATCTCAAAAAAGTTGGGACAAGGCCATGTTTACCACTGTGTGGCATCCCCTCTTCTTTTTATAACAGTCTGCAAACGTCTGGGGACTGAGGAGACAAGTTGCTCAAGTTTAGGAATAGGAATGTTGTCCCATTCTTGTCTAATACAGGCTTCTAGTTGCTCGACTGTCTTAGGTCTTCTTTGTCGCATCTTCCTCTTTATGATGCGCCAAATGTTTTCTATGGGTGAAAGATCTGGACTGCAGGCTGGCCATTTCAGTACCCGGATCCTTCTTCTACGCAGCCATGATGTTGTAATTGATGCAGTATGTGGTCTGGCATTGTCATGTTGGAAAATGCAAGGTCTTCCCTGAAAGAGACGACGTCTGGATGGGAGCATATGTTGTTCTAGAACTTGGATATACCTTTCAGCATTGATGGTGCCTTTCCAGATGTGTAAGCTGCCCATGCCACACGCACTCATGCAACCCCATACCATCAGAGATGCAGGCTTCTGAACTGAGCGCTGATAACAACTTGGGTTGTCCTTGTCCTCTTTAGTCCGGATGACATGGCGTCCCAGTTTTCCAAAAAGAACTTCAAATTTTGATTCGTCTGACCACAGAACAGTTTTCCACTTTGCCACAGTCCATTTTAAATGAGCCTTGGCCCAGAGAAAACGCCTGCGCTTCTGGATCATGTTTAGATATGGCTTCTTTTTTGACCTATAGAGTTTTAGCCGGCAACGGCGAATGGCACGGTGGATTGTGTTCACCGACAATGTTTTCTGGAAGTATTCCTGAGCCCATGTTGTGATTTCCATTACAGTAGCATTCCTGTATGTGATGCAGTGCCGTCTAAGGGCCCGAAGATCACGGGCATCCAGTATGGTTTTCCGGCCTTGACCCTTACGCACAGAGATTGTTCCAGATTCTCTGAATCTTTGGATGATATTATGCACTGTAGATGATGATAACTTCAAACTCTTTGCAATTTTTCTCTGAGAAACTCCTTTCTGATATTGCTCCACTATTTTTCGCCGCAGCATTGGGGGAATTGGTGATCCTCTGCCCATCTTGACTTCTGAGAGACACTGCCACTCTGAGAGGCTCTTTTTATACCCAATCATGTTGCCAATTGACCTAATAAGTTGCAAATTGGTCCTCCAGCTGTTCCTTATATGTACATTTAACTTTTCCGGCCTCTTATTGCTACCTGTCCCAACTTTTTTGGAATGTGTAGCTCTCATGAAATCCAAAATGAGCCAATATTTGGCATGACATTTCAAAATGTCTCACTTTCAACATTTGATATGTTATCTATATTCTATTGTGAATAAAATATAAGTTTATGAGATTCGTAAATTATTGCATTCCTTTTTTATTCACAATTTGTACAGTGTCCCAACTTTTTTGGAATGTTGACATTTGCATGGACTTGCCCCTTACATTTAAATCCTGTATGTCCACCTGCAGCCATTGCTCTTTGCTTTTGGCAAAAACTAGTAGTGCACATTTTTGTAATTACTTGAATGTATCACATGGCCAAAATATAACAAAAATAGACTGTAGGAATATTTGTCATGGATGTTTTTGTTGTTGTAAAACCTAAAGCCAAATCCATAAAACCTCAACGCAGCGACTGTTCTCAGTGCATCAATGTAACAGCCATGAGAATATGAGCATCTGTGTGCAACTGTAAATGATATCCACAGTAGTTAAGCGTTGCTGTTTAGTGCTGAGGATGAAATTACGCTCATAAAGCGATCATCACGAGAAAACTTCTCTGTAACCCCACTGGCTGGATGAAGTGAAGCTCATAGTCATAACTTTACTAAATGATACTGACATTTATTAAACCTGCTGAAAGCATCGAAGTTAAGCGATACATTCCATAAAGAGACATCAATGGAAAAATACAAGAAATACTTTACGGTTAAAGCCAACGTTAATCTTTTATTATTATCACTGGGTGTTATTTTGTCTGGGTGTGATCGACTGTCACTGGGATGCCAGCAAATCATTTAGCATATCTGCATTTTTATTTTATAACTAAAGTACGTTTTTCAATTACTTTATATGAAACTTTTCATTCTCTTGTTTTCCATAAAAAATATTAAAACATCCTTAAATAAAGATGTACTGTATATCCTGATGATTTTGGTTGCGTTACACATGCACTTTAATTGACATTGAGGGGTGGTTTCCCGGACCGGGTTGAAGCTTAGTCCCAGACTAAGTTAAATGTAAGAGGCGTCTTGATCGATGTACTAACATATATCAGAGCGATTGTTTTGTCTCAAGATGCACACCAGGAATATTTTTTTGTAAAGTATGTCTTTAAAAACAACTTAAATTTCCTAATCTAACAAAGGCCTAGTCCTGGTTTAAAATAATGCCTGTCTGGGAAACCGCCCCTGAAAGTTGAATCTTTTATGGAAAGATTTGCATTACATACATGTTTAATCCCGAAGCTCTCTAGTTGACATGAGAACTCTTCCTGTTTATATTTGTGTATTTGTGACCCCTCTATCCTTAAAGGAATAATTAAAGCACTACATCAGGGGTAGTTTTTGTCAACTTAGTCCACCTGATAATCAGGTGTATGACATCAGACGCACAAAGAAGGTCAAACTTCAATAACGTCAAATGACTCATAGTCTTGATAGCAGCTGTTGGCCGTAGGTGGTTATCACACATCCGCTGGACAAAAAAGCTCAGTTTTCAGCACTCTTCAAATGTCAGCTCTTAAAAAAGTGACCGCTTACATGAGGATGGTGGGGAGAGGAACATCAGCTTAAGCACACTAGAGGTGAAACGCTTCCATCCCCGTGTGACACGTGGAGCATTTCAAACACTGCGGGAATGTCAAGCGGTGTAAAACGATCTCCAGGAGAGTGAGGCTTTCGCGGAGAGCGGCTTTAAAAATGTCACTGACTTTCGGTGAGAGATTAAACTGGGATCTGGAGATCAGGATAACTAAAGCTGTCCAATAAAAGCATTATAGAGCAGGCTTTCATTGGATACGGAGGTCTGCTGTCTGTAAGTACACGTCAATGCGGATCTAACGTAGCCAATAACAGACGACTCGTGATATGAAGTGACTTTAGAAGAGAGAGAAGTTTGGAGATCAAGGGTCTGATGCGGCTTAGAGAACGAGTAGAGAGAAGTTGATTTTGGCTGAAATATAACCTCAGATGAATTACTCACTGTGGACACTTTGGACCATTGAAAAAAGACACTAATGTTCAATAGTTTTATATGTGAAATTGCCTTGTTTCAAATTTCACACAAAAAATATACAGTATTATGAGTCTTGGCATATTGCAGACAAGAACTACTTTTTTGTGGTTTTGTCCTTTTTGGAGTTGAACACTCATGGTCACCATGACCTGTCACTGGTTTGGAAACACATGATGGTGAGTAAAGTATGATTTGTTTCAACTTTCGTCAAGGTGGAGAGAAGGAAAGAATGTAATTGGTGTCCATTCATTTTGCCTGAAAATGAATTCTGTGCTGATGAATCATCGCAACACATGCATGTACTTAAGGGACATACAGCACCAATAATTTCTGTTGCTTTTACTGTATATACAGCCAGGTAAAATTATTATAGACTAATCTTAATCCGCAGCCCAATATTTTTTCAAAAATTATGCTTTATACAGGATTTGGTCAAAATGAGAATAGCCCAAACTGGAAAAAGGAAAGTTTTGTTTTAGCTTTCTGCTGGGGACAAATTTCTACACACATTTGTTCCACAGTGACAACACCTCTTAGATGTTTTGTTGTTTTCGTACCAGTGTCATGATACTTTCTATCCCTAAAACCTCCCGCAAATCTATGAACATCATCAGATTTGGCTCATTCATAAGCCTTGTTTTGTTTTACCAGTGAGGACAACCTCAAATCTCCCCAAATGTCATGTTTCTCTATGTATGAGGACATCTTCAAAATATGTCCCACATCAGAATAGCCAAACCAGTACACAGTAAAATAAGCCAGTAAGTTTAAATCTGCTCGTGTGATTTACAAGTCCTGATTTATCAACTTCATGTGGTCAATTACAAAATAAGAGCACAAAAGTACAACATCAATCTTTTTAAATCGGAACAGAGAAACTCGTAGAAATGTGGTGTGGTTTCTGAAGAGAAAGTTATCCTCCATCTTCTCAGCGAGACAGCAGGAGACAGTAAAATAAAGCTTGCGTAACAGAACCCTGATGCAGGCCCATCACCTCCACCGCCTCGGGTCACACTTCACCGATAGCGGCTCTTCTAAAACAAAGACGTGCGTTCAAAAGCACCGTCTCTCATCTCCTCAAACATGGGGCAGAAGCACCTCAGTCTGAATTTAGAAAAATAACTTCTCGTGTTTCATCACCTGTACGGGCTTGGTTACAATCTGCTCTGGGCTCTGACTTCTTATAACCACCCGATGTAGGTAATGGGTGAGGGCTTGTGTACACCCCTCTAGATTAAGTGCCCAGATAGTGCAGAGAAAGACTTTAAAATGGAAAAAGAGTAGATTTTGATAATGTTTGTCTGCACTGGAAAAAGTATTTTTTAAAGGGGTCATATGGCGCGAATACGTGTTTTTCTGTGTCTTTGGTGTGTTATAAGTTGCCCATGCATGTATTAGACACGTAAAATTGCAAAAATGAAAGTATCGGAACAACAGATGCGTTCTATCTAAAAGCGAATGCTCACCCAGACCTGCCTGAAACGCCTCGTGTAACCACACCCCCACAAATCTACATCAGTTGGTGGTATGATTTGACTGAGACCGCCCAAATGTATACGCAAGTAAGGTGGGCGCCTGTCAGTACAATTGAAGAGGAACCTGATGTTCCAAATATGGTAAGAGGCGTTACATTTACATCACACGCTTGCAGTATTCCACCAATCACTACGCACTGATTAACTGGCCAATCATAGCACACTTTTCAGATCGATGCGCTTTGTAAAAAATCTGCGCGTTTCAGAGAGGCGGGGCAAAGAGGAGATCCAAACATGCACGGTATGTGGAAAATACCACGTTTTTGAACCTTACATCTTGTATACACATTGCATTACATCTAAAACAACCATAATAATAACCATCGTTTTAGCCGTGTCATATGACCCCTTTAAGGATTATTATATTATTTAAGTTTTTTATAGATTTGATAAATAACTTGATTTTAGGTAAGTATTGTGTAATTTTGCAAGGTGGTGATTTCATAAAAAAGATGAAATGTTTAAGACTATTAAAACAGAAAATTAAGAATAATATGAATATTAAAATCGATTTTTGTAGGAAAAGTTCCAAGTTGTGCACTGTTCACTTATGGACATCACACAGTATGGATCCACAAAAACTTATTTATGGTTATTATTTCTGTTAAGTCCAACTTCTTTTCCCTCCACATTTTTGACACTTTACAACACGGACAAAATTAATTGATTTTGGCCTCTCCAAACTGACCCCCATCTTTTTTTTGTCAATTAAAGGAAAAAATACTGTTTAAGTTTATATTCTAGTCATTTTCATTTTAACTATATCTACGTCTGTCATAGAATTCCAATCTGAGAAAGTTTAAGTTTGGGTTGCTTGGTAGTCTACAAGATGAATGGTGTGAAAGCGTACTTAGATACGTATCCAACTTGATTTAATAATATTTAATATTTCTGTCATAAATAAAATGATGCTAACAGTGAAAAGCCAGAGAGTTTTATTGTACTATGCAACATGACATCATCCCTAATTAAAATGTATACCTGCTGTAGCCTATTCTCGGATTTTGTTGGTGGCCTCGTCTCTTTCATCACATTAAAATGAGTGAAAAAAGTAATAATAATGTTATCAGAATTGTCATGGGAGTAACACACAGATCATGGGTGCAGTCTGAGGTTAACAGGCCGTTAAATGATGACACTATTTGATTTTGAGATTACAAAGCCCATTATAGCTGTGCGCTTGAAGCGTTGCTGTAAATAAAAGCCACCCTGATCTAATATCCTTCACAGGCAAGTGTGAACACGCTCGACGTTTAATGCCCTATGTAGTTTCATAATGAGAGATGATTCATCTCGATTACTGATGTCGCAACGCCAGATACTTTTTCTTTCATTTTTATATTTTTTAAATAAAAACTAGACATAGTGTTCTGTACTTACTAGGTGGTTACTGTAACATCTTTCAAGCAAAAGCTTTTTAACTACTGTTACAGTAAAACTGCTGTAAGTGGCATACTTTCCATTGTTTCTATACAGTACTAAGATGCAAGAGTTTGATGCAAAACCTTTAAAGCTTAGGAAAAAATCCTAAATGTGCATGAGTAAAAGCTACATTAACACTTTACAATACGTTTTTTTCAATATGATTTGTTAATGCATTAGCTATTTTTAATAATCTTTGTTAATGTTTGTCAACATTACCAATGAACTTGGTTATTGTTTGTTCAGGTTGGATCATTGTGAATTAACTACTGTATACAAACTTTTGGTTTTATAAATGCATTAGTAAATGTTATTATTAATATATATTTCTGATAGCCTTCTGAATCCTTGTATCTCCATATTTCATGCTATTTATTTTTTGCCATAAGTCATTATTATTAGTCACCCTTTATGTTTGTCCTTTATGGGTTTTGTGAATATCAAACCAATAAAAAGTATAAAAAAGTATTTAATCGTAAAAAGTTCTGTGTTTTTTCCATTTCCTGAAAAACAGCTAATTTGGACATACAAGGTTTCAGAAGGACATAGACGATATTAATATTAAAACATGTCGTAAAAGTTGTAATCCTCCTTAGTTCATTTTTAGTAGCTTACAGTAAACTGTTACCAAAGCTTATTTGTTCGTTTTTTATGAGATATATGTGAGGTTACAGGAATCTTGTTCTCTGGAGAAACAATTGAGAAGCCGGAGATGCAATGCCCTGTCTGGATTAAAATATTAAGAGATCTCTTTTGTGTTTTTCTTTCTTAGGGGTCAACGCAATGGAAGACCTGCCACAGATATCTTCAGGCAAACTGGGGACCACGTCTTTGTGTAAGTCTGTGTAAATCGAGCCTCAATGTTGTTTTAATTACAGGCTCAGCATGAGACAATGGCCTTCATCAGTGGGAGTGAACTGGCTGGGATCAGTCAGGGTTGGACGCCACAATCAATAGATGTCGTTGCCAAGCTGTTGGGCTTACCCATGACCTCAGGGGTTTTCCTTTGCTATCTTTCTATTTGCCTCATTCCCCTTACTTTGTATCTGGCCTGTCTTCACTCTGGGATTTCCCTGGTGTCATTCAATGCCCTGTTGATCATTTGATTTCTCTGTAATCACAGTCAGATGTAGGCAGCGGTGAGCGGTTCAGATGAACGTTGGCTGAAATTTATTGAAATGCTATGCGTTTCAAAAGCTAAAACCAACCAAAGCATTAACCGTCTTGTTTGTTTCGATCAGCAGGTAAATGCTGAGGTTATAAAGCGAAATTTTTAATCGACTTTCAACTTCAATTTTGTTACTTACAAAAATTAACCGTGGCTTAAGTTAGCATAGTTAGCCAAATAGTTTAATCATGGGAGCCACGAATTATCAACGGATTGGCTAAAGTAACCTTCGTAGTAAAACTGTGGTTACATAAATGGTACTTTAAACACCATTAGCAAACTTTGACTATTATAAACCATGGTTAACTTTGGTAAGCATTGATGCATTAGCTACACTGTAAAAAACGATGTGTTGACTTTACTTAAAATATATGTGCACCATTTTTGCATCATGGTTTTTAAGTAAATTCAACTTAAGGAGATTTTAAGTCAAAATAACAAGAGAATGTTGCGTTTACACAAATATATCAGTTGCTTGACCTTCTTTACTTAAAAAATTATGTAGCACGGGTTCAATCAACTTACAGTGCTCATGTAGGCTGTACTTAAATATTTCATTCATTTACCTTAATGTTCATAGTGAATTATATTATTATTACAAACAGTTTTGAAATAAATGACGACTGATTTGATGTCAGTCATTGAATGATTCTCCACAGAAGCACACAGCATACTGCATTTCTGATGTGTGTCTTCCTTATTGTGGTAAGAAATACGATGGGCTGAATGGTAACTTCACAGAAAACGATTATTCACTACAAAACAACATCAATAATACTAAGTACATCTTAAATTTCGTTATACATCTTATTAACATCTATATAAATGCCCCAAAAGTACTTATTCTTTAAAAAAGCGTGAATAATCAAACTTTTCAGGCGCAAGGGCTTATGGGTGTTCATCACAGCATTTGTACTGATAATATTAAGTTCATTGCAGTGGAAATGTATGTTTGGTTTACTTAATTTTAACTGTAGTTTGCACAACTCAAATTTTTCCATTCACTTTATGCATACTTTTGAGCTTTTCTTGTCATTTATATTTTTGTGTTGCATGAACAAAGGATTTCAAGTTAAGCTAGAAATGTTATAAATTTGTTTATTTTTAAGTAGAAGCTACTCAACATAATACAATATGGTCGTTGAGACAACAAATCACTTTTTAGAGTGTAGATCAGTCTAAAAACAATTCAGAAGCACACTTTAAAGTATCATTATTGTCAGTTTGTATTGCTGATTTGACACATGTTATTGGAATGTGATCTTGACAAACAGTTTTGGAGACTTCAGTCGTTCCCCAGGCAGATAGGAACTGCACTTCTACGCCAGTCGCTTAGATATTAAATAGCAGCCTGGGGCGATGCCAAAATGGCTGCCAAGTAAACCGTCTTCCCTTGCATAATTCCTGGATTTATCATATCTATACTCAATGAAATTACTTTTCAAAATGATGAAGTGTGACCATCCCGTTTTTTTTTTTTTCATTTTATTCCTAGCGCCACGTCCTTTCCGTTCAAAAGGATTTCATGACAGTTCATATCTTACCATATAACATCTGCGGTGGCAACGTTTATGGAAGAACTCCAGTGGAGAAATTGCTTTTGAATTGCAAAGTGCCTCAAAATGACTCCTCCACACGAGGGAAGAGCCAGAGTGGAAAACAAGAGTGAAAAACTTGACATCTCTCTGACTGCGCCATCTCCTCTTTTGGTTTTTCGCTCACCTCACACCTTTGTGCTCTCGCACAGAATCGTTTTACAGTCAGAAATAATTAGAGGCGGTAATTACACGCTGCTTCGTGACTAGGTTGTGTTTAGGGATATAATGACATAGTCACAGCCCCGGCGAATGCCTTTGTTGTTCGACAATTAACCGTATCTCTGCACCACTTCTTTGAAAGGGGTGTGAGAAAAATGACTTCGGGGCAGAAAAAAGGTCAATTACGAGACATTCGGGATCATGTGACTGTACGTCTGACCAATCGCATGCAGGCGTTGATGACAGCCTGGCTTCGCTCTCGGTTCAATTACGTCTCCCGTATTTTAGAGGGAGGAAACATGCCCTGCCCTTCTTACACTTCATTTGACTTGAACTTTGTTTGACACCACAAATCTAGATTCTTAAGTCTCAGAGATTCCATTCCAAAACCACTTTTGATTGCTGACAACATTTTAGCATCCCATTATGGTTGTCTGTCTGTGTATTGGGTGTTACAATTTACTTTTCTTTACAAGCTTGAGTCAATTAGACCAAGTTTGATTTCGTCTTAATCTGCCACGGAAGGAATCATTCACATTGTACTTGTCGGGCATAAATGTCCATAAACGTGTCATGCTCCTTCGGGGTATTAGTGTTTACATGCAGCAGTCTATGTACTTGGATGCCGTTTTCATTTCGCAAACCAAATTTCATACCAGCCAGACTGATCTGTAACATCAAATGGTCTTAAGTTCATGCCCCTGGCTTCTAAATATATCAAGAGTGATGACAACAAACCGAAATAGAAAGAGATACTCAGCGTGTTCCTTTCTGTTTCCATTTTCTCTGGCAGACAAAAAGGCAACAAGGAACAAAAATGAGGCAAGAAAAGAAACAGAAACCCTGACGAGTCACAAGGTCATTAAATGCTTCATTAATTGGAAGGGTCTCTCCTTGGCACACGTATGCGTACTTGATTTGCGACCCCTGGTGGTGGAGGGGTGTGTAGACTGGCAGAGCGCATTGAGGGTGCTCGCATCCGTCACATCTTTTGCAATGCATGTGTGGTAAGCAAATGCGGGTGACATTCTTTGCATATAAAGTTTAGCGATCGAAAAGGACAAAGACAATAACATAACATAACCAATGCATTCTCAACGTACGAATAAGACACTAAGAAACTGGCACTATTTAATGAATTTAGGTTATAGTTAAAATAATTTGTTTTTAGTTAAAGCCACAATATGGAATATTTGGACCGCTAGATGGCGCACTTTCGAAACAACAACAAAAAGCGAAGCTAAATGACGTTATGTAGGAGAGTGGAATTATGGGACATGTCGTTTTCACCATCCAGAGGCGTATGGAGATCGCCCATCATGTTCACGGACGAGGTAATTAATTAATTTTATTTTATATCATCGTAATGAATTAGCTTGCAAGAAACATGGAATGTAATGCTACGTTAGCCCGCGACTGATATTGGACTTTGTCCATTGATTTGGTAGCGTAATGCTACACGGTTTTACGTGTTTAAAACAGTCATACAGTCGTCGTTTAAAAAGTAAATTGGAACGAACCCACAGCATTTACAAGTAACGTTATTGGCTACATATTTTTGTGCGACATATACTGTATTTCATAGGGTAACTGCATTCATAACTATTCAAATGATCTGTGCATGAGTATTTCGTGTACAATAAAAAAATGTGCTTACCTGTCTATTAAAACACATGCGAGAGCGGAGTCTCTGTCCAGTCCAAGTTGGTCGCAAAAACGCTTTTATTAATATTAAAAAGGATATTAATCCTTGTTTTATTTCTTCATTTGTCCATAAGCCTGCTTGCCTCATTTGGCCTACGTTTACACTTTTTTGGGGTTTCCTTTACCCACCAAAGAGTAATCGTGATCCATAATAACAGAACAACAGATGCTGCATCCCAGATGCTGTAACCACTTCCGCATTTGCGTGTTGCCGTAGTTTCTACAACTGGAAACTGAGGGTAGTGCGGAGCAACGGATATTAAGCCACTGATATGCGACAAACACAAGGGAGACAAGGGACGGGCAATTATTTTAAATAGGAATTTCTCTGGATTTGCACATTCTTGGGAACATTTGGGATCATGTAAGTACACAACTGCATGAAATATATCACACTGTGCAAGTGATTTTTGGATATTTCATAACATAATTCTTCCATATTGTGGCTTTAAAAAAATGAAAATTCTGTCATCATTTACTCACTCTCGTGTCATGTCAAATCTGTGTGACTTTCTTTCTTCCGCGGAACACAAAAGAAGATAGTTTGAAGAATGTTGTTAACTGGCACCCATTCACTTCTATTGTATGGACACAAAACCAATGCAAGTAAATGGGTGCCAGTTAACAACATTCTTCAAAATATTTTCTTCTGTGTTCTGCAGAAGAAAGAAAGTCATACAGGTTTGAAATGACAAGAGGGTGGTTCAATGATGACAGAATTTTCACTTTTGGGTGAACTATCACTTTAAGTAATTTAATAATTTAGTCATTTGGTTTTGGATTGAGAGGTATTTAAGTAAATACTATACTGACTGTTGCATTCGTTCTGTTGTCCAGTTCGCATCATCTCATTGCTGTCTATGAGAAAAAATATGTTAACCAGATCTGTAATGTCATGTTGTTTTCTACATGTTATTCTATAAAATGAAGCACCTTTAACCTACATTTATAGATCTCGCAGCATCCTTTAAGTGCATCCTGGGCTGCGTTCCCAACAGCATCGTGTCCTATTGACACAGACTGGCTGTCTGTATTTATCTGGGTGGTCATTTATCTAAGGGACAAACTTCCCTTTTGCTTATTTGTGGACTTTGTAAATACATTATGAGGAACATTCATTAAAATCTGTAAACATTTGCTCCTCTCGACGCCTTGACATATCGCTCCGTCTCGGCATGTAGTGCTCCGGGGGATTACAGAGATAAAACGCCAGGTAATCCACTGAATCACTGATTTATATATCTTAAAGGGATAGTTCAGCCAAAAAAAATTTTTTTTTGTCATTTATTAACCCTCATGTTGATCAAAAATGGTATGACATTTTCTTTTATTCTGTGGAACACAAAAGAAGATATTTTGAGAAATGCCTCAAGTCAATGGGGGCAATGTTGTTTGGTCACCAACATTGTTCAAAGTGTCTTCTTATTTACAAAATAATGAAAGTTATACAGTTATGAAATGATATGAGGGTGAGTAAAAATATTTATTTAAAATGAATTCCTCACATCTAAAGTGGCCAGTAAGCATACTTAGTTGTTTCGTTAAAGAATTAACATTATCAATCGCATTACATTGTGTCAGATTCTGTGATTTTTATATGAGTGGGGTCACCGTGTTCAGAATTGGTGATGCAATTCTGTTTCCATTGGTGATGCTATTTTACCTACAACACAAGTGTGTCTTGTCATTTGTGGGCGTGGCCTCTGCTCATGGTTGGAGAGGGAGCCTTGAGATTTGTGTGCAAGTATTTGTATTCTAAGAGCGTTATTAATGATGGCTCTGTGCAAGCACTCAAATCCCTCAGCATGGATTGTGATTTATTTGAACTTTTAGTTGTGCTCGGGGACATTTATTACCAGCAAACGGAGGATGACGGCTTTACCTCTCCACCTCACGCAGTACTCAAGATAAAAATTAATTTGATTTGTTACTTGTTCTTTCGGTTTGTGGGTTTTAAACGTGAAATATATGTTGGTCAAAAGGTTAAACCTTGGATTTGAAAGTAACTCGTAAAACATTTAAGGTTCACTGGAAATCTGGGAAATACCCTATTAAGCAAGTGAGCTTCTTGCCAGTACAGGGGGGTAAGAACAATAAACTCCTGGCAAAGAAGGTTCTTGCCAAAACCTCATTAAACTTTGTCAGATTTAGTGTGTATTTGTTAAAATGTTTTATTTGGAAAACAAGACAAAAAAGGTTTTCTGAAGTATAGTTCAGTGGGGGTGTTAAAACGTGAGGAGGATTTGTAAAAGTTGTTCCATAGGCAGAACAAGTTCATATATTTTGATAAAGGATTTCAAAGACAAAGATCTTTCAAAGATCTGATCCAGGCTCCACTATGCTCCTAACGGGGAATTTCACCCAAAAATGGAAATTCTGTCATCATGTATTCACCCTCATGTCATTTCTAACTTGGAACATAAAAGAAGATATGTTGAGAAATGTCTCAGTGGTTTTGTGTCCTTGCAATGGAATTTAATGGTGTATAAAGTTATTTACAATTCTTCAAAATATTTTCTTTTGAGTTGTGCAATCTTTATAGATCCGTTTATCTTATTTGATGTGAATGGATCTTAAGAAAATAAATAAAGTCATTATTTTGATTTCATGTTGTCTATAAACCAGTTTTTGCTCTAACCTGACCAAGACACAGACAAATTAGTAGTCTTTCAAGAGCTTTTTTATTACACAGTTGGCACCACTGATAACTAGATACAGATATAAAGCAAACAAATCCAACACAAGTATACACAAATGACTCCCAAGTACTTACTTAAACACTAGTCTACACTTTAACAAGAAACTGTAAATATTTACAGGCTTTGAGTGTCTCCGACCACAGACTGCAGTGACCTCTCGTAGTCATCGAGCTTTACGTTTACAGTTTATTTACAAAGGACCAGGTTGAAGAGAGGTTGTGTTTGCCTCCTGAGATAAAGTCAATCAGGTTTTCACCGGCCTGTTTGGTTATTGGCGATTGAGATTGTTGCTAGGCAACAAGCATCAACAAGCGGTCAATGACCACATGCCCGGCGTGTTTCTCAGCTCGGAGTGCAGTACACACTTCCTGTGCTCGTGTTTGGTAGATGCATTAGTGGTGTTTTGATTGGCCGCAGTATTCAGTCTCACTTAAGTCCAAGATTGTGCTGACATCGCATTACAAGCACTGCATTAATATGCACAAAGTCCATCGTGAACTCCAGCTCGGCATCTGTGAGATGAATTGAAAGTGTGGAGTGTTACATGTGTGTAATCTCTTAATGGCTTTGTGTTCCCATGACAGGCATTTTAGTTCAAATTACTGAGATTCACTGAGATTTAGGTTTCTGCAGTTTATCAAAGTTCCACTGAGGCTTGGATCACTACACCAATGACAGACATGTGGAGCAGAGGAAACCGATGCTCTTGAATGAAAAACAAATATTTTAGCTTAAGTTTTCTTAGAGATTTGGGTTTTTGTGATTTAGAAGTTTTTGAAAAAATGAAGTACTCTTCGAAATTTGGGTTTGTGTGTTTAGGAAATTCTTGAAAATCACATGGAAAAATGTTACATAAATAAAGTAAAATTTATAATTTACTGTCATCAACGGACATGCAAGAAAGTCCCTTACAGAAAAAGACAGAAATATCATGATTTTCCGATGTTTTTTCATGGACATGTCGTCGCTTTTTGTGTGTGATCCCATGGGTTTCACATGGGACTTGACATGAAATTCACAAAAAATGTTCTAGAAACACATTTCACATGTGACCATATGTGTTTTTGCACATATGAAATTCACATAAGGGAAATTGGCTTTGGTGAGTAAATAAAAATTTACACATTTTTTGCGTTATGGCATATGTTAAAATATGTCAGTGCCATTGTTTTGTCTCAAGATGCACATCAGTAAAGTTTTTTTTAAGGCATTTTAATAAAGGGACTTAAATAGCCTAAATTAACTAAGGCATAGTCCTGGCTTAGGCTAAGCCTTGTGTATGAAACTGGGCCTATGAGTCATTTTGTAATGATTTTGTGTTAAATAAATAAAAGGGACACCACAAAGTTAAGTTAAAAAAAATAACACAATTGTATAGAAAACAGCAACTTAATATATTAATATTTAGGTTGAATATAAATAATAATCTGACTTGTATATTTATGTAATGTGATTTTTTTATTGTTTAAAGTTATACATACAGAACTTAAAATGAACTATCGCTGTTGTAAGTTTTACTAAACCCATCCTTGATCACAGTACACAAAGAATGCAAGTAACTACATTAACGTAAGTTAACAATGTTTTATACTAAAAAAGTAGTGCTGTCGGCTTTACTTAACTAGTGTTTGATTGGTCAAATTAATATTGTTGAGTTAAGCGCAAAACCCTATTGAACCTATTGTTCAGTTTACTTAACATAAACAAGTTAATTCAACACTGCTGGTTGAGGGGGATTTCCAGTTCCCAGCATGCTTTGAGTAAGACTGCATTTAGCCAGTAAATTTCGAAATTTAGTGTTATTTTAAGTGTTTTTCAGTAAAGAGTTTAATGTTCACTTATCTTTGCGATTTAGAAGAGTTTGTTGTATTTTTTAGTTTAAGGGTTAGCATTGTTTAGAAGAGTGGTACATGTGCTTAGGCTGTGAGAGGTTTAAGCATGCTGTGCATTGCATCCTTCAATGAACATTAACTGTGCTAATGCCAGTACTGAGATGTCTCTCATCTTACTTGCTCATTGTGTTTTGATGCACATGCAGTAAGGCTATATTTAATTTATGTATGACAACAAAAAGTACCATTGAGAAGAATAAATATTGAGTTTAATTAACTTAAAATTACTGGTACAATCTGAATGGTTTGGATTTACTCAAAAACGTTTCGGCAATCTGAATTTCTTTTGTTCACACAACCAAATTGTTAATTGTTGAAACTACTCAACATATTTGCGTGGAACCACTTGACGCTACTTTTGTATGTAAATCCAACAAATTATTTTTTGGCTGCGGCTATTGATTTCAATTGATTTCAATAGAATTTGGCATTACAATGAAGCTCATGACACAACACCCTGATATTCGAAATATATTACACACACAAATACTGGGTAAAACAATCATATTTAAAACTATTTTTAACTTTAGTTTAACTAATGAATTACGCAGCGGCTATTTGCACTAAGTGTAAATAGCAATAGATGTAATTTACACTAAGTGTAAATAGCGACAGATGCTATTTACACCAAGTTTAAATAGTAGTAAGTTCTGTTTACACTAAGTGAAAATAGCAGCATTTCTTAGCTATATGCTATTTACACTAACCAAAAATAGCTGTACGGCCTATTTTCTTTGGATTAAGTAGAAATAGTAGTTAGATGCTATTACTTATAAATAGTGGCAGATAACGTTACTATTTGCACCTCAGCATTGTTGTGCATTAAACATTATGCAATAATAACAGACAGTAAATCATTATATTTATAAAAATTATTTTTGATTTTATGTTTGAAATAGCGTCAATCTTACACTTTCTCTATTCCAATCACATATTGGTGGGCGGAGCTAGTGTAAATAGTCTCTGCCAACAAGGCGGGCTATTTGTACTCAGTGTAAATAGACACTACGTTATTTTTTACATTAAACATCTATTGCAGTTTATGCAATCTCACAGATTAGTTTTTTTAGCCAAATTCCCCATTGTATTTTTTTACCCTTGATGTAGCCTATACGTCATATGTGGAATATTTGTTGCGTTGGGCCACCAAGAGTTCATTTTTCTTTCCTGTTGCAAAAATGTATTATGTACAGTATCCCTACAGACACAAAGTCATATTTCTGTTGCAGGGGGCAAAAGCACAGATCAGAGGAAGACTTCTTCACTGGGGATCTAAACTGGCAAACTTCCCATTAATAATGTGGAACTCTTTCCACATGCGTTCATAAAGTCCTGCCGTCTCTTGCTGTCTCATTAGCTTTTTGATCTGAGTAAGTGCTGTCAGAATTCACATCTTTTTCTGTCCATCTCTCATATGTGTTTGGTTTCTGTGTCACGTTGTCTTAATAATTCAATTGTACTCTATGAATCAGCACCTAATGACAAACAGTGGGTTATGAGCACATTTATTCCAGCTGTCGCATGTACTGTGAGCTTTCTAGGCCTGGAAGTTTATTATATCGGGGATGAGAGGAGTCTCATCAGTTTTTTAATGCAATCTCAAAAGATAAAAAAATGTGGTCCTTATCATACAGTCGCAGAGAAAACCAACATTACAAAATGCTTTGACATTCTCTCTGTTATAATATCATGCATGTTTTATTCATAGGTGAGTGTTTGAACTTTGCATATATAAAGTACGATTCTGTGTTTGGCCAGCGTGCCCAGGTCTCCCAGCGTCGCTTTGTGAGGAGCTAAAAGACCTATGGCCCAGTGATCCCCTTTTCCCGAAGCTGCGGAACAGGCTCGATGTCTCCTCGGCTCTTTTAGAAACAGCTCTTTGGGCATGAGGCCAAGTTCCCAGGGCAATGCAGTCAATTTGCGTAACTCCAGATGTCCGTGTGTTTGGTGGTTTGGGAGAGAACTCAAGGTCTGTACCTCCCTCCCTACGAAACCTTTTTTCTCCATCGGCTCTCCATCACTCAGTTCCCCATAGTATCTACTATCGGAACCAGGGCAGCTCTACCATTGACCTGACCGAGGCCTGTGCTCACCAACATCTGGCAGCGGAAAAGACTGATGGTGGACCGGGCTAATGGGGCCAGTGCCTAGGGGCCTCAAGCTTAAAAAAACCTGAAACAAACCACTGTAGATGTAAAATTGAAACAATGTGAAATAAATAAAGAAATGTAGCTGGGTCAAGCTGGTCTTAGCTGGACCTCCAGGTGTTCTTTTGGTGAGTTTTTCTTTTGAAGCTTTGGAGCTGGTCACGCTGGAAGACCACGTAGCCCAGCTGAAAACCACCCAGGGCCATCAAACCAGCTGAGTTTTTATTCAATAGCATTTGTAACTGGGACTTTGTTTCTTTGATTAATAGTTTAATTTCTTGTTATGTGCACATTGTGTCTCACAGTCATAGCAAAACAATGCCTCCAATGTAACCGGTGCTTTTGGGTCTCCAAGGACAGAATCCAAATGTCAAACCACAGAAGAGGAGTGCCGGCTGTCTCCAGGCGGTGATGAAGTTTTGACAGCGTTGGTAAATGAGCACACAGGGACAGAGTATGTTTGGAATTGCAGTCTGACTGATTGTGTTGTGAGAGCTGGATAATGATCCATCAATCAACACTAACACGTGTATCACGCTTGAGTTATGCTGTCACGTTTTGTTGTGTCATGCACAGAGAAAGATCTCGAAGTAGGAGTGGCCCGGAGCATCCCTGTTGCGCGGTTCTTGCTCCCTGACCCCTTTTAGTCATCCCAAATCTGTCCTTTGAGATGCATTTCATTACAAAACCTCAGCGGAGATGTAGTTTTTCTTGGGTGTTTATGGACCAAATTACACAGTTTTCCAACAGCGCCTTTACGCACAGACACATCTCATGAGTTACAGTAATGTCACATAAAAACAAAAGCACAGCTTGACTGTAACTGGTCAAATGTGTGTATTGTAGTCAGAAGCCAATAGCAATAATCTCTCAGCATCTTGAAATTATTTATAAAACAATTCTGGTTTCAACAGCAGTTCTCCGTATTGTGTGCCACTACTCTGATGAAAGAAAATCTCTTCGAGGTTTTAAGTAGACATGTCAAACATGCTAACAGACACACTCCATTTGGGTCACGTGAGGAACTGCATTACCACTTTTCCAGCCAGCACTATTTTCTAACCAAATGTGTTGTGAGGAATAAAATCTTTCTCTATTCATGTAAATAATTTCTGATTTCTGCAGTGTAGTGTAGCGAGTCCTGTAGCTTGAATCATCCCCTCCTTTCCGCCAGCCTACTCTGATCTGATTGGTCAGATGGTCTAGTCTGCTGTGATTGGTCTACCGCGAATGAGGCGGGGACTATATGTAGTGACGTAAATCTGCGGCGGTTCGAGAATCGGACTAGGGCACGACTCGTTTGCGTGATTCAGAGGCGACTCGCTTTTTTCCAAGCCCATGACTTTTGTTATTCATTCACCTTCGGATTTACAACTTGGCAGACTGCTTACATTCACACATGGCAACATTACACACTGCATGAAATGTAATTGACATGATCTCGTAATATGTACTCTTTAAAGTCCTCTTATTTCATACATTACGTTTCTACTATATGTACTAAGAATACAGTCTTTAGTACTTCTTATCACGTTGTCTCAAAATAGCACATGAGTACACTTCGATCGACAATTTTTTGTATATAAAGTGCAAAATTAGTGCGTTAAAATAGTGCACCTTAAATACATCTAAGTGTAGTCTAGTGCACTTTTTTCACATGGGCACACATTTCTGTGAACCAAATGGATTTTAGAGTTGATGGGCATAGCTAATGAATAAACACAAACGTAGAAAGCAAACACCTGACAATAGTAACCTTTTTATGCATTTACGCAGTGCACCTGGTTAAAAAACATACTGTATGTAATGCAAGCGATCATTACTATAAAGAGAAGCGCACACACATAGAGTACAGTACGTGCCTCCCACATGAAAGCTTGGTGTTCAATGGCTTTCGTATTGCCTTAGTGCATAATAAAGCTAAAGAACATCCTTACTGACAACTTTATGCATTTCCCACCTATTCTAAATGTGTGGTGAGAGAGAATGCGAGTCTGCCAAGAAATGACTGTAGCCGACACCATGAGATTAATGTGCTGGACTTGGGTAGAAATACTGCCAAACGAAAAGAAAAACTTGTAAGAGGTTTGCCTCGGCCAAAATACACAGAGAACCGTTCCACATCTGCTGATAGGTGCTGTGATATTTACTGTGGACTTTAGCATTTTGATAACACAGTGGTATTTGTAGTCAAATCATAGTAACCACAAATTTACCACGGTCTCACTAACGACAGTAAACACCATGTTAAATCTTGATATTTGTATCGTAACATGGAACGAAATCCGCCAAATAAACGTACTGTAATGAAACCATGGTTAATTTGTATAGGGGTAATACTCCTGAGCTATGAAAGAGCAACATCTGAGCGATAACATTTCCCTCTTGGATAAAAGATTAACACAACATGAGGAAGCTTACAGTGCTTCAGCGATACCCGCAGCTGAGTCATCACCAAAGTTTTGTGGTTATCTCCTTCCCTCTGAAGTTCTTTCAGTAGAAGAGAGATTGTCCGAGAATGAAAGGCAAGCGCGACAACGTCCTTCATTCTTTTAGCAAGGCATATGTTTACCTTATTGATAGCAGCTGCGACGGACCAGGTATGATCTTGCGTGGTTCTGCATGACAGCCATAGTGAAAAGAAATAGCCCATATACCGCAGGCTGTGCTACTTTTACCCTCCAATGAGCCACAGGCTCGCTGACAGTAGACACGTATCAATGCCCCGTAGCGCTGTATGCTAATACCTCCGAGTTTGTTTCTCCAGACGTTTTTTTATGTTTCTCATATTTCATCAGTGCAAGCCCACTTGATGTGTTTTCGTGCTGTCGAGCAGGATTTCTAGCGTGCGGCAAAGTGCTGACAAACTGATTTGTTTCTCGTGCTGAAAACAGTTGAATTCTAAGAAATAGAAATTCTGAAAACTGAGATGTGTGTTGGTTTAGTCAACGTGAACAAAGTTAGAAGTCAGATTTTGTGTGGTTTGTTGTGACCTTATAATGATGTGATTTATTGAGTATGAACGCTAATTGAAGGCGTCTTAGCATTCACATTTACAGCTAATACCGGTCTAAGAGGGTTTCTGGTCTTAGCTGGTTTGATATGGTCTAACTGGATTTCTAGCTCGGTCCAAAGCAGCCGGAAGTGCCCGAACCACCTCTAGAGCCAGCCAACAGACCCATTGACACAACTTAGTCTGATCATTTTTCATTTGAAACAAACTGTAAACTGTGCATTTATAATACGAACCATATGAATGCATGGCTCCATGTCTTACATAAAGTCATTATTGTGTGATAGAATGGAGCAGAAATACTGCACCCATACACGTCTCCAGTATCGGTGTAAGAATGGGAGATTGTCTGCACAAAGCCATATTTTGCTTGCAGGCACTTGAAGTATTCCCTGGAGTTCACTAGGTACAGGTGCCTATTCCCCACCGCTCACCTGAGAATTTAATGACTCTTTCAGAAGGTTTTTTTGTCACTCCGTCGACTACGCCTCCATCTCCACGGCAGATATGTTTATCCTCAGGGGAAATTTGGAAACTTTATGAGTTGGGAGAGCTCAGGTTTCTGCGGAGGGTATTATAAACGATAGCTTGTGGCTCAGAGGAATCTTTATACGGCCACCTACCACAGCTATGAAAGGGCTTCCCCGAGTTGAGAACTGGATCGGGTGGCGCTACAACACAATTAGAATAAATGCTGACACAGATTTTTTTCAAAAGTAGTGTTTACAAGCAGCAGCTGTGGTTTCATGACGTTCTTTTAGCAGTACTCGCTAGCAGATTTGTGTTCAGCTACTTTATTGTAACATTTTTTTTTTTCGTGTTAATGATGTTTATGTTCCTTTAGTTCTGTTAAAACGTTGCGTTAGCAAAACAAAGGTCATGTACAGTATAGGGATACGGTATTGTCAATAACCGTGATATTAAAATCCCCTTCAATTAACGTTTTTACTTCCGTATTCTGACACATTTCCGTGTGGAAAGGAATTTCAAAGAAGAAAATTAGTGGGCGTGGCTTGCATTTCTCACTGCGAATTGATTGGACGTGTAAAAACAGCCGTTGCATTGATTTTGAAATGAAACTAGCAGCAGACTGACAGTTGAAGGGGAGGGGTTAACGGATGCTCCGGCCAAGCCGTCTAATTTACTTCATTTGAGATGGACCAACATTTCAGGGCGGAAGTGCATTTTCAGATTTTAACTGAACATTATGAGGGTACTTGAATTTTAAAAAGAAAATGACCCACATTGATTATTTAATATAAATGCTGCAATATTTCATGAAAAAATAAGAATTGTCATATTTAATTTCACTGGGACTTTAAAAACCATGATTATAATACCGTGTTAATTGTACGTGTATGATAATATCATAAAGAATTCAACGCCCGTTTAAAGGGTACAAACTCTCTTTCTATTTCTATCTCTCATTTGTTCATTTTAAAAACAAAAAATATAAATAGTGATAATACCGTTACCAAAGTATTTTGGTCACGATAACCGTAAAGTTTAAGATCTGATCTTGTGACAGCCTTAGTCAGCGGCTTGATCCCGGGGGACAAAAGATTATACCTTAAATGTACTCTTAAATTGCTGTGGATAAAAACTGCATGAATGTGTATGTTAAGCCTTTCTTGTTTCCTGTCATTGTGCTTGAAGTAGAAAAATGAAATCCACCTCTTCTCTACGACTGGATGGTTGTTGAGGTCTTAAGAACCTCTCTTGAGATGGACATATGTGCCATTGGCTCCACGTCAGGTTCAGCTCTTATGTACCATGTCCATAGATGCTAGACTGTATCTGGTTTCAGAGACTTGACTTTTACAGGGTGCAGTACAGGGCATAAAGAATGAAATAACATGCGGAATAAAGTGTCAAAGTAATTCCTGACAGGACAGCCTTCGATGAAGACACAGTGTGTCACAATCCTCTTCCTAGTAAGAGAGTAGTGAGGGAACCCATGGAGAGTTTTGCATCATAAAAAAATCGCAGGATTATCACATGTGTCTCAATAATGAGCATTTCACAACAATACCCATCCATTGTTTAAGCAATCTTGTTTTCCCAAGTATTTTCCCCAGTTGTGTTTTCTATTGAGATTTAAAGCATTTTCATTAAAGGAACTTGTCAGCTACTCTTTGGTTAAGGAAACTTTATTTTTAAGAGTGACTCACAACATAGCAAACTTTGATTCGAAGCAAAACAAATCAAAACGAGAAACACAAAGTTCAAGACCCCTGCTAGTACTCAAACGTTCATGACATACTGCTTTACGTTACAGTAAGCTAAGCAGTGGAATGAGACGCACCCACGGTCATGACTGACAGGACTTTAAGCCCTGTTCGTTGCACTATAGTTTGCATTCGTTTTGTTGCTGGACAGTTAATCCCGTGCTTGGAAAGCAGACCGTTGCAAATTTATTCCTTATACCTCAAGGTGCCCATGAGCATGTTGTTGCAAACGTCAGTCTTGTCCTTTAGCGTGCTATCCGCGCGTGCTGAGTCCCAATATGCTGCCAGAAAAACCTTGGACGGGTTCCAAGCCTCATTATCTGCCTGCCGCCTTACCTGTAAGGGCTGAGTGCCCACTAAAACAATATTGCGTTACGTGCCAGAAATCAGAAACCGCATTTGTCACGTACGCCAGAAGAATTTATGCGTTTGGTGACACATTGCGTGTATCGTTTATCCCTCGGGACTGACACTGTTTTGTGCTCTATAACTGAAACGTTGTTTTTATGACGGGACTACATTGACAACCACACAATCAAAATGTAGACAAAATGAATTCAAAAAATGTGTTTTGTTGTATAATAATGACAGCAGACTCATGAGAGAATTTCCATTTTTGGGTGAACTATTCCTTCAACGTGATTCATTTAATGTGATCTCATGGAAATTCGCGACTATTTTACGATGTGGCCGATTCCTATAAATGTGTATGATTATTGCAAAAGCAAATCGTACTGTATGAATAAGATCGTAGAAACATCGTACGAATTAGCCACCTCGTAAAATAGTTACGAATTCCTGTGAAGTTTTGTTGGTTTGTTTGTGCTCTGTGAAACCTCACTTCCCCACTTTTAAATCTTAAAAGAATACATCACCCCAAAATGTAAAAAAATATTCGTAAATATAAAATCTACATGCAACATTTATTAGCTTAAGTGTTAAGTGCTTTTTAAAGGATAAAAGTGATGCCGTGTCATAGATTAGTGGGACAAGCATAGCCTGTTTGTGTTTGCTGAGTCCTGACTTTTCTGTACTACGTGTGCAAACACGCGAGCTGCCGACTGTAGATGTTGTTTGACAAGTGCAGATCTGCGTAGATCTCTGTTCTCTTCTTCGTGTTTTTCAAAGGTCTGCAAATCTCGATTAAGTCTGATGTTTGAACAGAATGTTTTGTGTGTCGTCAGTGGTACGCGCACGACTCAAACGTTGCTAATGTAAATGTTTTGTTTTGCTGAAGGTGTACGAGTTCATCGGACGGAGGCATCTGTGACAGGTTGTTTGTAGAGTGATTTAAGGTATTGCCCTGTAGTTTTCTTATCATTACAATCTTCAGAGGGTTTGTTATGTCATGTCCATTGAAATTGTCGATTTTGATTATTCTGTCTAATGAGTCTATATTTATTCAGTGGCACCTGCTGCAGAGCAGTGAAAGTGAAACTTTTAACCTGATCTCACAGACATACGGGGGCAAGTTTGTATGAATTTGTACGATCTAAATAGCACAAAAACTATTATTAGAAGAAAGCAGGAATGAAGCCCCACCCCTAAACCTAACATCACTGGGGCGAAAGCGGATTGTAGTAAATTCGCTATCTTGTAAATACTGGAAACCGTCTACAGTCACATCCCCTTTCTTATGTTTCTTGAAACTCATGTGACTTTTTTCTTTGTAAAGTATGTTTGGAGTAGACGTTAACCATAAGCGAAAGTACAACTTATTGTAAAACAATATGAATACTTCTGACTATTGATTGCAAAAAATTGGTATAAGGGCTTGGTTTAGGCACATTTAATATTCAGATTCAGTCTTGTTTTTAGGAGAGAAATCTGAGAACCTAGAGACTTCAGCAAAACTCTCAGTTTGCTCTCCATTTATTCACATTGGTGACTTCCTATTGACAGCCATTCAAATGATGAGCGTGCCACTGAAGGTTATAGTTCAGGTGCAGAAAAAACAGTGACATTAGTGTTTAAATGACCAGTTGCCCCGTCTGTATTTTCTCAGCTGGCCATATAACCAAAAGCACCTGTGCTGAGAAGCAAATGCCGAAAGCAAATGTTATTGTCTAATGGAAGCATATAAGCAGAGCTTTTTTGTGTGAATAGCATAGCTGAGATGAACAGCCGCGGAAAAAAACAAGAGACCATTTAAAAATCCGTTTTTCTGAATTTAGAATGCACTATTTATAGGTATGTGTTTAGGTAAAATGATCTTTTTTTTCATTCTGTAAACTACTAACAATATTCCTATCATTTCAAATAAAAATATTGTTTCAGAAAATCAAAACTGGAGAAACGGGGCTAGATGCTGTGTATTTTTTCAGTCCTCAAATACCGCAAAGAAAACAAGTTCATATTTACTTTCATGCAATACAACAGTAATATTTCTACATGTATTTAGGAAAAGAAAAAAAATGCTGTCTTTCACATTGCTGTGGAATGACTTTGTTATATTTTTCCTTCGGACAAAGTATTCTTCTGCTGTCTATTACAGGGCATTGTGAGTGACAGGACTAGTTGCTATGGGTAAAACCTCTTGAGATTATGCAATATGACGTGGCACAACCCAGACATCTGAGAACGTGACGGCGTTAATGTTATTGAAACCTCGGGTCACGGAACTCTTCAACCAATGTTGAACAAACGTCCTTAGGCATGATGAAAACAATGAGATGGAAAAAGGAAAATTGACTGACGCACACGCACACAGGATCGAAGCTGAGCAGGTGAGCACGTCCAGGTGCCTGGAGCCGCCCACGTTGCATGCATGTGTTCTGAAGGTGAGTAGTCACTTAACATCAGCTGAGACGAGGGTCTGGACACGCCCACAAAACCTCTACTGTCAGAACAAGAAATAGATTTTCTCTGTTGACCGAGCGCTCTATATAGGCAGCAACACCGCATGTCATACTAATATCGCTTCTCATACATTTTCGCGTGAGTTTATTTTATGGACAGGCTAATAATATTTTACTAACTGCAGTAAAAGTGAATAGAAAGAGGAAATGGATTTACCTGACATTTACGAGATGTGGAAGCGGCTACTTGTAGACTGTGACACACCCAACCGTTAACTGGCCATTTAGTCTGGGATTTCTTGGAATGACATTTGGGGCTATCATCTCGATGGAGGTTGAACATGTCTTGCTTTAATATATCCAAAAGTCATTTATATTGTGGCAGGAAAGATACTTATATTACTTTTTGTTGATTTTAAAAATGGATTGTGGATCGTGACCAAACTCCATTTATTGAATTGTTCCTTCATTGCTACAAGGAAGTAGTGGATGGGTAAAAGCGATGAATGCTAGCTTTGAGTTAAACAGTTCAAAACCACACAATAGACAAAGCAGCACTGTGTTGTGTGTCTGTTAACATTTGCTGCAAGGTAATATGGTGAGGTTGCAGTCAGCGCACGGCGGGGTCAGAGGTCACGTCAAAGGTCAGACCTGTACATGGACAGGTGCAGAATTGACTCCACTTTAATTATTCAGTCTTTACTGTTGCTTTACTTAGTTTCCCAAAGATGAAAACCAAGAGCAATAAGTGGCTTTGCTAAAGTATATTTGACTTTATTATCGTTTTGGATTTTGTCCCTGATTTTATTGATGTCAGTCCAGCTTTAAAGAGACAGGTCAAAAGTAAATCTGTCAGCATTTATTCACTCCTTTGTTAAACTCTTATGTTATTCTAAACTGGTATGTGACTTTTTCTGTGGAATGCAAAAGAAGATATTTTGAGAAATGTCTCAGTGGTTTTGTGTTCATATACAGTGGAAGTCAATTGGGGTCAGTGTTGTTTGGTCAGTAACGTTCTTCAAAATATTTTCTTCTGTGTTCTGGGTTGCTTTCTGTTTGATTTTTTAAAACATTTTTTACATTTTCTATTATTTTTCCTCTATATTTTTTATTGCAGGTCCCCATGTTCAAGGGAAACTTTGGGGAAATGGAATTAATAGGGAACTTTTAAATTGTGATATTGAGGCTAGGAGTTTCCCCCCAGGTTAGCTTTGCTCTAAAACAAAATATAAGCAAACATTGCCTATAATAGTTATTTTTTTCAAAATTTTCAATGAACCATTTTTTCTCTATTTAATTTATATCTTAAAATAGTTTTGCTTGTGTGCTTTGAGGATATTTAAGATGTTTGAACTTTTCGGGGTTATTTCTGCAAAGTAACCACTAAATTTAGTTTGGATGATAAGCAGACATCTTGTTTACATAGGCCGACTCTCCATTTCCAGTATTTGTTTGCACAAAACTAGCATCCCTAATGAAAGATCTGAATGACCTTTCCATGGAATGCAACGATTCGATAAGCGTCAAAATAAACAGAGATCGGTCCTTAAAAAAGAAACGGCTCAGAATGACACATAATTGTGGGGTTCAGATGTTGCTCTCAGTTTGGTCAGTTGGCACAGAAAATCCTTAGGTTTGGCCATCCAGCTGACACGGTTTACTGATCTTCTACTTCAACCTCTGCTTTTCAAATTGTGGGACCTTCGGTGTGTTTTTTAAGGAAACTTGAACTCCAAAATTTGGTCCAGCGATGGGAATTGCATGTTGTTGAGTTCCTCTTTTAGAACTTGGAGGATTATAGCATGGAGTCAATCACTCTCAGTTGGCCATGGCCGTGGACTTTCCCCAAAGCTTCAAAAGGTTCTTGTCTGGCCACAGAGACAACTCGCTGTATCCCAAAGCAAAATAAATCCTGTTTACAAGTTATTTGTGGACGTAGAGTTAAAGCCTGTCTTCACCAGGACCTGCAGCCTCACGTTCTCTGGATCTCAGTATAGTGGGCGGTCAGCGATGCCAATCTTGCGCAGATGCTACATCCATTTCCTGGTGAGCTGCGCATTTGCATGAATAAACATTAGAAGTTCCATTCAAAAGAGAAAAATAGGAATTATGGTCTAGAGACTTAACACAGGAGAGGAGACGTTGGAAACCTGTAGACACCGGACATAAGAGAAAATGATAGACCTCTGGAGTCTCTGGACTGCACAACACCATCTGTGTAGGGACCAGTGTTGGGTAAGTTACTCTGAAAAAGTAATTAATTACTAGTTACTAATTACATATTCAATAGTGTAATTAGATTACTGTACAAATTACTCTCTCCAAAAAGTATTTAGTTACTTATTACTAATTACTTTCTATATCCTACATCAACCTTGATTAGTTAAGTGATTAAAGGATAGACATGAAAGGGCTTATTTAATTCATTCAATCAAATAATATTAAACTAGGCCTACATAAAGTACTCTTAACTGACCAAAGTATTACAAATGTGAGAATTATACATTAAAGCACGGATTTTAAAGTTAGACTTTGAATTCTGATGTCAGTTCCACTATTGCACACATATACAGTATATTACACAAAGTATTTAGTTTAATTACAAAAGAAATAACTGAAATTAAATTACAGAAAAAATAAGAGTAATCCCTTACTTTACTTTTCAAGGGAAAAGTAATAAAATTACAGTAACTAATTACAGTAACTAATTACTTAGTAACTAGATACACCCAACACTGGTAGGGACGCACTTTGACCATTGCTACACCTGTGTATAATTCATATCAAAATATTTCATAATGATACAAAGAAAAGAATGTTTTTATCCACATCGTTGTCTCATCACTTCTGGTGTAACTACTGATTTTTGCGTTGCACTATGCAGATTAATTTTTCTGTTCCTACTTAAATACAAAGGTTTATGGGTTTTTTCTCGAAAGTCTAACATCCACAGAAGCTTTCTGATGCACAACATTTTCTTGCCAGGTGCAATGCTTTTATTAATATTATTAAAAAACAATAGTATTAATATATGCATAAATACAGAATAACACACTATAATAATCGTTCTAAAAAGTTCTTTGGGGAACCAACACTTTTTTTTCTATGGAACCCTTTATTTTAGTGTGTTACAATGTATATTAACAATATTCTTATTTTTCAATATTAATAAAAGCATTGCAGCTGCACCATACGTAAAGCGAGCGTTCTACTTTTATAAGATTGATTAGTTTATATTTTAAACCGCATGTGTATGTCGTGTGCCTCGCTATAGAATTATGAGGAAGTCATGCTGAAATATATCGAGCAAGTAATGTCCTATCCAGCGCAGTAATACATCTTTGCTGAAAACATTGCAACACGGTACAAGTTTTATTGCTCGTGAGGGTGAGTTATTTATCAAAGCTCTTGGCAGGCACTTCAGCGAGCAGACGTCTTTTAGAAGTTTACACTCGCAGACCTAGTGGAGGTAAATCTGTCAGCTGTTAGGAGGTGTGATGTTATTGTCAGGAATCTTCCACTATTTCCACATTCACGTAGATCAACACCAGGTGAATAACATAATTCCAACCGTCTAATCAGTTCCATATTCAACTGATGGTAAACCATACAGGCTTACGGTAAGAGGGAAGAAAATCCCTTACAATAAAAGTACCGGTACGACAGTATTGCCTAATACGGAGTGTTTATTTACACTGAGTACAAATAGTCCGCCTTCGCCTTGTTGGCAGAGACTATTTGCACTAGCTCCGCCCACCAATATGTGATTGGAATAGAAAAAGTGTAAGAACGACACTATTTCAAACAGCAACTCCAGTGGTGTAAGGTGTAAAGTCTGTATAGCTTGGCATGGAAGACCGGGGTTCTAACTCACCTCTTGCTGAAAACGCTCTTTAACCTTTTTCTATTAACTTAGAGATCATAAAGGCATTTGTTTTGAATACAATTGATTAAAGACTTAAAATTCATTCAAGTTTAGGTTAAGGGTAAGGCTAGGGGTAGGTGTAGGGCTTTAATATCTCAATAAGTTGCCATCATTTTAATAAAAACTTTATAATGATTTACACTCTGTTATTATTGCATAATGTTTAATGCACAACAATACTGAGATCCAAATAGTAACGTTTTCTGCCACTATTTATAAGTAAATAGCATCTAACTACTATTTCTACTTAATCCAAAGAAAATACAGCTATTTTCGGTAAGTGTAAATAGCATATCGCTACGAAATGCCGCTATTTAAACTTAGTGTAAACAGAACCTACTGCTATTTAAACTTAGTGTAAATAGCATCTGTCGCTATTTTCACTTAGTGTAAATTACATCTATTGCTATTTACACTTAGTGCAAATAGCCGCTGCGTAATTCATTAGTTAAACTAAAGTTAAAAATAGTTTTAAATATGATTGTTTTACCCAGTATTTGTGTGTGTAATATATTTCGAATATCAGGGTGTTGTGTCATGAGCTTCATTGTAATGCCAAATTCTATTGAAATCAATTGAAAGTCAAATTTGGTGTGCGCTTGGCATAAAGAAGTCGTGTGGAGTTGCTGTTGTATGTCATTTCCAAATCTGTCACTCAGGTTTCATCTCAGTTTGACTTATGTTTCAAAAGACAGACTATTCATTTCAAAATCTGGCAACCTTTACATAAAGCTGTATCAGGTTTCCTGCAGAATCAATTACATATGAACTAACCTCACATCTTTAAAAAGCTTGCATGTCTCTCTTTTATCAACAGAGTTTAAAAGAAAAGAATTAGATGAGAATTGTATGAGATCCTTTTAAAATCTCTATTTACAGCAGACTTTGGCGGGAGCCCAGTTTGAGACATTTTTGAGATTTGCTCTCTCTCTCTCTCTCTAATCTCCTAATGCAGTCGCGGAAAATTTAAGAGACCATTCCAAAATTATTTTCAGTTGAGGTAAATTGATCATTTTTGGTTCATTCTGTGAACTATTAATAATAGTTCTCCCAAATTTCAGATATATGTTTCTATTTGCATAAAATGAGAACAGAGGAAACCGGTCAAAATAACAGAAAAGATGGTCTGTATTTTTTCAGACCTCAAATACTGCAAAGAAAGCAAGTACATATTCACTTGTAAGAAAAACAACAGTGATATTAATACATGCATTTAGGAAAAGTTCCTGAAATCGTTTTTTATGTGATAATCTTGATGTTTATCATTATGTCACTCCTGAGGTTTGATTTTGTTGAACCAACACCAGACTGGAATGGCCGAAACACAAATGCTGATTAAATGAAAATTTGGAGTGGTCTCCTAATTTTTTTCCGCAACTGTGTAACTGTAGAAAGAGATTACATTTGTTTTTGTTTTTCTTCCTGTGGGTTCCCCTCTTTAAAATCTTTTACATTTAAGAGCACCGTCACCAGTCAAATACAACACAGTGGCCGTGTTTGAGAGTGACGCTGGGTGATTTACTCTTTCGAGCGGGCGACCGCAATGAGAGAAGATCGAGAATGGAGCACATTGAAGAGAAAGTGCAGAATCAGAAGTATCGTATTTGCGTTCGCTTGAAGGAAACTTCGGCGGATGAATGGCTCCATTGTTTTGAGGCTTTATGCCACTGGCCATTTAATTTCACCCTGAGCCGAATCTCAGGAGCCGTGCGGGTGATGCGGGGTGTGATTGGAAGCGATCTCTCCCGGGGCCCTTCTCTACTGACTCAGTGGCGTTCATTTACCGGCGTAGGGGCAGGCCATTTGTGGAACCCAAACAGAAATCTTCTTTTACAGCTCTCTGGAGGGATATAGACAGAGATATGTACTGTATGTACAGTATGGTTTGCAAGTTTAAGGCTAAAAGCAATTAAAGGGTAACTTCATACCCCATGATGTAACGGCCGTGTTTCTCCCACGATTTGGAGCCATCTGCAGATGGTGTGCACTTGATACGATCTCTGTGGCACCGTTCCAAATGTTAGCGAGTTGCCTGTGTAAGTGGTGCTTTAGGCAACATCGATGGGCTTCTGATCCGAAGTCTGTTGGACATCATTGCGATTAAATGGAGAGCAAGTGGGACATTTTGCTAAGGTTTCTCCTGAGAAAAAGAGACAGCAATTTAGTTAAAGTTGAGTTAATTTTACTGAAGATCTGAACTCAAACATTTCTCATCACATTTACCCAAATCCAGATTATTTTACCTCAAAAAACTCCTCATGTATTTGAACAAGTGTTTTGAACAAGTCATTTCAGATTCCCAAAATGGAGTTTGATCTCTCATAACTCATTGATGTTTAATAGAGTTGTCAAGTATGTTTTGATAATCAAGGTTGTTCTAGTTATTTCTCCTTTAAAAGTACGAAAAACAGACCCAAGAGTACGCCAGAGCTTCAGAGATCATGGTAATGAACTTTTTGATATCTGAACTCCCTGAACTGTCGCTCTGTGTTGCTAGGAGATAGGATAATATCTTTCCTGCACTTGTGGACTGAAGAGAGCCCATCTCAGGCTGATTTTGGATCTCTCTCTCTTTCTCTTTCTCAGTCGCTCAGCTGTTTCCTGCCTGGTTTTCTCAGGGACTGTAATGTTTCTCAGACTGTGGTCTGTGCAATGGTGCAGCCTCTCACTGACCCCAGCACTGTGGATTTTGTTGTTGGAAACACCCCTCTGATGCTCATAGCCTGGTGTTAAGATGAAAGGTTGAGCTCTGTTTGTATATTCATTTCCAATAGCAGATCTACATGCAGTCATGGTGTTGTAGAACATCCAGATAATAGATGTGAAGAAAGCAAGATCACATGGCCATAATCTTCTCAAATGTTCACAGTGAGAGATGTTTTATGCTGTATCTCTGCTTGCTTTTTCGTTTAGAAAAGAAACATCTAGAAGAAAGAAACATCTGAGAACAAATGTGACCCCGGACCACAAAACCAATCATAAGGTGCACAGATATATTTTTAGCAATAGCCAACAATACATTGTATGGGTCAAAATTATCAAAATTTCTTTTATGCCAAAACTCACTAGGATATTAAATAAAGTTCATGTTTCATGAAGATTTACTACATTTCCTACCGTAAATATATCAAAACTTTATTTTTGTGAGTGGATGCAGCAAAACCGTGCACAAAAATGAAACCCAAACTTAAACTCGCTGATGCCCGCTCTTTGGGAATTATCCACTCAAGTTTGGTATCTATGTAAAGTTTAGAATTTCAGCCTTCGAGTTCTTCTACTTGCCACAACGTCATTACAGCGGTAAGCCAATAGAGAACGTTAAAACAAACCTGAAGTCCAAAAAAAGTCAATTTTCTCAGTATTTAGATTTTTTGGAACCCTCAGATTCCAGATTTTCAAATAGTTGTACCTCAGCCAAATATTGTCCTATCCTAACAAATCATAATGTCAACGGAAAGCTTATTTATTCATCTTTTCTCATGATGTATTCATCTTAAATAAAAAAATTAACCCTTGTGACTGGTTTTGAGGTCCAGCGTCACAAATATAATCATTAACCCCAACATTTATTTTTATGAGATGTGACATTTTAAGAGTTTTAAAAAAGTAATCAGAATATCAATACAAGGTTTTTTTACATACAGAAACCATTTATACATGATTACGTTGTTAAAAGAAGATGTAATAATGAAACCAGCAGTTCCGTTCTGCGTCTCAGAAAGAAAATAGCCCACGTGTGGCTTGAGCTGTATACTGTGTTGGATGATCAAAAAACATGTCTCTAATTTGCTTGCCGGCCCAAAATTTACATAAAAAGTGAGGAGCGTTTCATTGCTCTGGAGGTTTATGGAGCTATTAGTTGTTTCATTTAGGTACTAACTGTTAGGTCTTAGGGGACATAAATAGACTAAAATGAGTGGATTGTTGACATACAAAAAGTAAAGTGTTACAATACAGTATAAATTAGGGTTGCGTAATCTTGGCAGATTTTGATGAGTAGATATTGACATTAAAATGTTTGACAGACTTGACAATCTTTTGATACTGTACATTTGAGACATTGCTGAGAGTTTTAATCTCAGGGGAAAATCTAAGATTAAAGTTTAAATTGCATGACATTTCGACCAGTATGGAATAATATGGAAATTCACGCTGGTGTTATGACCGCAGTCAACATCGTTCATCTTTTTCAACATGAGTGACATCATCGACGGGCCAAAGTCAAATGAGGTCTCGTTATTGCTGAAATGAAATGATCCGATTCAAGCGGAGCCAAAAGAGAATTGGTCGTCCCACTCAGGGACAGATACAATAATACATTTGGACATTTGTGGTTGTTGATTCATAGGACGTTTGGTATGTTCTCAGGTCAGCCATCTTGCTTTTTGTATTTTAACTTGAGGCTTTTGGGACATGGAAGAGTGTCACACGGTTTGAGGTGTGTCTAGCGGATTATTCACTATCCCACAGCGTTTTTGGAGCGTTTATGGAACGGTTTTTGAATTTTCACACAGAACTTTGGTCTGTTTCGATGGGGTCTGTGAATCAGACATTCTGTTACAATGTAATTGTATTTTTCCCTTCCCCTGCCAAAGGACATTAAATATCATCTTGGAATCAACACAGGGTTTATTTGAATCATCTGTACGTTTTTTTGCTTGGCGTTTCCACTCTTATTTAATATGAAACACATTCATCACGAATGAAAAGGAATTGCTTTTATACTTTATTATTGTTATTACTTTAAAATCAATTGACTAGAAAATGTTTACTGTTTAGTTCAGATCTGGGACAAATCTTGACATGTTATTTTACTCTTTGTAATGTTAGCTACTAAGTTTATAACAGCACAAAACCATTGAAAGTGAAATGTCATTATGCTTTTTTCTAAAGAGAAGACTGGGGCAAGTTGTCACACGGTTTACTCAGGGTCAGTTAATTTTGTAATGTTTATTTATTCAATTCTTGTATATGTGCCTCATGGGCTTGGCCACAGAAAACCTTTTGAACTTTTGTACTGTTATTGCCCATGAACGAAGATACAGTTCACACATGTTGACCTCTTGTGACAACATGCACCAATAGCGCACTGTTGCTACACATGCCCGCAGGTGTGCGTTTGCATGCATGTGTGTGTGTGTGTGTGTGTGTGTGTGTGTGTGTGTGTGTGTGTGTAAACAGAGAAGTCCGCAGATGCAGTGGAAAAGTTGCAGTGGGTCGTAACAGGTGTAAATGGATCTGAGGTCCACAGGGCGCTGAAATGGAAGCCAGTAGCAGCTGGAAGGTTTCTGCGCAGCTTTACGACTCTCAAGGTCATAAGGTCATTGGAGCAGCAGGATGCATTTACCCTCACAGAGGCTCACGATGAGTACTGGACCTCATTTCATGATGGCAGCTGTGACACGGGCTTTTCGTATCCTGGCATTTGCATATACGGTAAAACTCACAAAACCCCAAAACGAAAAGATAAAAATAAGAAATAATGAAAAAAGAATCTTGTTGAAAAAAAACAATTATATCTGCACGCAGTGTTGGGGAAAGTTACTTTTAAAAGTAACTAGTTACAATATTGAGTTACTCTATAAACAAGTAACTAAATACAGTACTTGGGTACTTTTTGTGGAAAGTAAGTGAAAGTACTTTTGCGTTACTTATTCTCACCTAACTGATGCTCATGCTTTTACAGACTTTGCTGTTCTTTAGTGTTTAACACTGTAATGCATTTAACAATCCTATATAGCCTATAACACACCTTTATTTTCTTTAAAAAACACATTTCAAATATTTCCTGACCAGTAGTCTTCCAGTAGTTTCTAACTGTGACCATGCCCATTTAAATCTGCAGATCTGTCTGTGCGTGCAGCGCCACAACCAGTCGAACACAGCTTATGTTTACATTCACAAGGCAAGTGCCATGACTTGCGCTAATTTCGCGATCTGAAAGTTATCTTCCAAACATGATCGCCATTTGCAGGACAATTGATTGCTGTTGCGACTCGTGACTTGCGCTAATTTCACGATCTGAAAGTTATCTATTGAGCATGACCGGCATTTGCAGGCATTTTGTCCATGGTGGCGAGTGCGGCCACACTATAGCTCCGCATCTGAGCTCTGGCCTCCCATCGATGTGTCAAGGGTTGCCAAACGAAACCGGAACACTGCAGCACTGCAGACATGGCAACACTGCTTGTGTCTGGCTAGCGACTGTTTCTGCGCAAGCATGAGCGATCATGTCTACACTACTTTTAATTCAGAATTTCACTTCTGCAGTTTAAAAAATGTTAATATAAATCAATGATTAGACTGAAAAGTAACTCGAGTTACTTGAAAAACAAAGTAGCTCGAGTATTGATATGTAAATTTATAAAGTAACTGCGCTACATTACTCGTTACTTAAAAAGTAATCTGATTACAAAACGCACGTTACTTGTAACGCGTTACCCCCAACACTGTTTGCACATTTAAATGACAGTTAAGCACACACACCTCATATACAGTATTTGTATAGTTAAAATAATGTTTTATGATTTGTTAATGTACTAAAAAAAATAATGAAGCATGGTTTAATTATAGACGGGTTCAAATCAACAACATAAACAAACATTACTACGCTTGCACGCTTTTGTGGCCCAAACTTAACTTCCGGTGCACATTTGCAAAAATTTTGCTAAATCCCTGTAGATTATTTCTGAAAACCAGCAAAAGAAATAACCAGTAAATTACATTACATAGCAAGTTAAAAGTAAATCTGGCCAGGATTATTTTGGGTGACCAGTAGAAGAAACATTGATTATTTAATAAAATTTATAAAAAATAAAATTCAACAAATTATTTATTTAATGCAATGTATAATTATACAATACATATTAATCTAAATTAAAATTAAATAGGAATAGTTATATTATTAGCCTCTAGCCAGACCGATCAAAAAACACAAACCGTAGGTTAACTTCGGGCCAGGCGTGTGCCTCCTATGAAACCGTCTATAGTAAGCATCATTTTTGGTGTTATTTTTAGTAACCATAAATGAGCTATAGTATTACCACAATAACCATAGTTTACCATGGTATTTGTAGTAAAACTACAAGTGGTTACCAGTCTGCCAAAAACTATGGATAATTTTTGGGTTGTTCTATAATATATTATTTTGGCACATGTACTGTACTTTCTTAGCTTTGTAAGGATAACAAATACAACATAAAGATGTAGAATTGTACAATAACTTCTATAAAATGTTATAATTCCCATAGTATAAGGATAATAACGAGCAGTTGTGTTTTAAAGATAAATCGATCTCTTTTAGATGATAAGAAAGGACCTGACAACAGCAGTATTGATATCACAGACTGGCTGCTGTCCAGCAACTTCTAGTCCAGAACAAACTGGTCACCAGTAAAGACAATAAATGTCTCAGAGAGCATTTTTTTCCTTATGAAATAGCATGGCATACCTGGAGAATTGTCAGGTTCAGGTGTGCCTGCTCTGTGTCGGTAAACATTGTTGGAGATATTTAGGGCATGGAATCAACTATGCCAATTTATATCCCAGTACATGTCAACACAGCGAACACGGAGAACAATGAACGCGTTTGAGCTCGGGTGCATGACATTCCAGATACACAATTTGTCTTTGTAGTGAGATCTGGCAAAGGTTTTAAGTTGAAGATGTTGAAAACACAGACACATAAAACATGAAGTTCAAGTTTATTCTGTAAAGATAGCATCCCAAAAATGATCTTTTCAATGTTGACAAAGTTAGGCTTAGTGCAAGTACGGTGCATTTTGTGTGAACTTCTGCACTGACCCTGTCGAATTGTCCCTGATATCTGATCCAGAACAGTACATCCCAGATAAACACTGGGAAAAATGGAAAACAGGGGTATGATGTGTAAGCAGCGGGATTTTTCGAGGGGCTGCCAACAAACTCTTGGAAACGGGATGCGTCTGAGGCATAGTTTGTAGGCTGCAAAGGACACACAAAAGGTCTTGACAAAAAGACATGGCATTTCAAAGGCCTTCGTCTTTCCACTGCGTCATAGAGATAAAGAAAGTGAAATCGGATTATTTACCCCTCGGAGCTCCGTCTTCCCTAAACTGAGCAGGAGTGCCTGGGAACGATTTGCTTAGCCATTATCCCAGGATATTTAGGATTCTGATTATGGGCCATGTTCTGAGCCCACTTTACCGGTGCTGGGATAAAAAGACCACGCATCACCGTCTCTTGTTTCTCACTTATGCTTGCTCTCTTGATCTTTTCCTGATCTTTTTTCTGAGCTAAATTGCCATTTCCACTCCACTTAGATTCACAAATGTCATTTCCAACCAACCAAGATTTGCTTTTTATTTCATCTTATTTCATCTGATAGAAAACATTCTGGACCATCTCAGTCCACATTTCCAGCAACAGAAAGGTGGACACATCAACGTGTCTGGAGCTATTTTATGGTACTTTTTAATGTCTTTGTCTTGTTGTAGTGTTAGTTTAGCAATTTTAGGCCCGGTTTCACAGACACAGTTTAGCTTAAGCCAGGACTATGCCTCAGTTGAATTAAGATATTTATGTCGCTTTTATAAAAATGCCTTAGAAGAATACTTTACTGGTGTGCATCTCGAGACAAATCAATGGCACTGATATGTTTTAAGATATTTCTGGGCAAGTTACATTCAGTTAAGGCAGGGCAAACGTTCATTTTAGTCTGGGACTAGCCTTAAGCCTTGGCTGTGAAACCGGGCCATAATGTTTGGGGTTTACATGACAACGCATAACATTTGATATACAAACATGTATGCGCTGGTTCTGGATGCAGTCGAACTTGATTTTAAGTGTTCACCTGACTGGCTTTGACTGTTCCAATATGGCGGACGACTTGTGTATAGCAGCTCATAAAACAGCCGCTAGTGAGGCATCTGTGTAAATACATCTATGGTTTGTGCCTGGTAAGTTGTCACAAGTTTCTTGAGAAAAGTAATTTCAAAGGTTATTACTGTGACGAAAGGTTTTATGAAAAATATTTTATAAAATAAGTGGAAACACGTATTAAGATACTTTGATTTAACGTTGACGAGGGCAAGTTTAAGAAGAGAGAGAATTCAGTGAAGCTGTAGTAGTGTCTGAGATGGTCCGGAGTGTTTTTTATCAGAGTTTTTTGATCTCTGTTGTGTTTTTAAGGAGTTAGTCTGCGGTCTGGGTTTATTATCTGACTCTGTGGAGCGTTCTTCCGCTTGCCGCTCAAATCTGGCACAGTCAGTCTCTCCGTTGCGATGGCAGCAGTCTCCGGGCTTTGATACGGCCAGTTATTCCTCATGTAAGGAACTGGCAAATTGCACACTGAGGAGATGAAGGGACCACTGAATTCCTGCCAGTGCGTTCTAAGTTTTGCAGCTGCGAGAGCCAAATACCGGCCTCACCAATCCGGGTGTCATTCACCTCTCCCATGAGCCCTCACAGTGGATTTAGATGTCAGTGTCAAGAACGAACACGCAATAGGGTGAGATAATCGTCAGATTAATACTTGTTTTTAGATTGGCCAGAGTCGTCACGATTGGTTGAAACGTCCCTCTCAAGTGTCCACAGAGTCGTAAACCTGCGATGTGATACTCAATCTGTTCATTTGAGAAGGGTGGATGTAACGTGGCAAGAGGAGAACTGCACGGAGGCCAGAAGTGTCCTCTTAGAAACCGTGCGCTTATATTCAAACATATTTTTGTTGCATTTTCATTCACTTGACTGAACTGATGTTTAACACAGTCTTAATACATTTTTTTCTTTACCTTTCTCTGTATTTACGTCCATGCATTTTGACAGACGCTTTTGTCCAAAGTGACTAATATTGCATCCAATCTATACATTCTTCTACATTCTCTCACGTTATGAATTTCTTTACCAAACTATTTTTAAAAAGATCAGTTTGACTGGAGGATTAGATGCATCTAAGTTTTGATTGGGTTAGTGTTTGGTTTAGTTTGTTAAGCAAGGTCTGAAATAAGCTTTATGTCTTCCACATCATCTTGCCCATATTGTGCATGGAAAGGATTATTGGATAATAAAACGGACAGTAGATATGTCGTCTTTATTCAAACTAGAGAGAATCCTGTGAGAATTAACTGGAAAATCTTGATTTTAGGCTTTTTGAGTGATCATTTTTGGATAGCTTTATAGCATTAAGTATAACCCAGCTGTTTTGCACGCATCCTAATAAACCTCATGAAATAAAAAACATTATTCCAGCAAAGGAACTCTATCTTTATTCGTATCAGTCATATCCTCTGTACACTCCAAATGAACTTACTATCAGCTCATCATTGGTTCCCGGCTCATTACGAGTTAGAAATGTCTGAAAGAGACGTTTCTTGCTTCAACGAGTCAGTGAGAATTTAACCTGACAGCCACACAGAGCCACTCATTAGGTGAATGACTTGTTATGTTAACCTCGGGTTGATTTAGTCAACCTTCAGTCAGATTCATGAACATGAAACTCAAAAGAACCATTCATTCATGAATCAGACATTCATTCACATTTAACCAAATGCATAGTGTATAGCACAAATAGAAGGTTTTGCACGTTGAAAATTTCAATAATTTTGACATTTGATTGGAGACGTTGATGTATTGGCAAATCTATGCACACGGTGTGACATTGTTGACATCTGTTGTGAAATTCTAAAGGAGACATTAATACTCATACACTCTTAAAAAAGGTGCTTCAAAAGGTCATTTGATGCCATAGAAGAACCTTTTGGTTCCATGAAGAACATTTAACATCTGAAGAACCTTTCTGTTTTAAAAAAAGTTCTTTGTGGTGAAAAAAAGGTTCTTCAGAATATAAAAAGTAAGAAATAGATGGTTCTTTAAAGAACCTTTGACTGAATGGTTCTTTCTGGAACCAAAAATCGTTCTTCAATGGCATCACTGTGAAGAACCTTTCATTTTTAAGAGGCAAACATGAGAAAAAACGAAACTTCAAGAACTTTCCAGGGGACCCGTACAGGGCATTGAGCCTTCAAAACACTCTCCATCTTTTGGTATAAGGAGATCCAAGCCTTAAGGGCCATCTGGTGTCGGAGAACATGAAAAACGCATTCATCTCGGAAGTCTATAGTTTGTCAGTCACCAGAATGTGAGGTAAAACGCACAACGTTATATGAAACTGGACTCGGAATGCTTCATTTTGTTAACGTAGCTTTGCTTTAACTAGATAATCTTAACGTTGGGAAGCCTTACTTTTTATGCCAGCTAAAGGATTTGTACTACAAGAAGTTGTATTTCGTATCATTTTATTGCCATTACTTTATACCTCAAGCTTATGTAGTAAATGGAAACCGTGATGTCATACCTCCTGAAATAGGTTATAAGCTACAAAGGGCCACATTGGATGATTTATGGCGGTCGCATACAATTGCTCTAATGTAGCATGAGCTTTCTTTATTAAATAAATGCATTTTAGCTTCTCGGGAGTTGATTTAGTACCACAGTGTTTTCAACGGCCACATATTTTACTGGCTGAGCTTCTGGTGCTCTGAAAGAACCCGCAGCATCTGGTGCTCCACATCTGCTCTCCAGGAAACTTCTCAGTCCATGCGTTATTTTGTAATTTATTTATTGACCCTACTAGTCATGTTAATGGCAAATTTATGACATGCATTTCAGTAACAAAGTGATGCAAAGTCCTAGTAATGCAGATTGTATGATGCTAGGCTGAAAGCAATAGCGCAACGGCTGCACGGCTGTAATGAGAAACTTGAGAGGGAATTTTATTTGTTGTACGATTTCTTGCTAAGGCCGCTTTTGTTGCTATCGCTTATACCAAGAGTCAAAGATCTTAACCATATCTAGGGAGCAAAATGTTCCATACGAAAGAAAAATTCAGTTATTTCTTCTAGACATCAATGAGATTGAATAGAGAGTAAATGAAAACTTTGCTTAGGTCTCCTGCATCTCAGATATTTAGTCTAAGAAATAGACTTCAAGTTTCAAAATAGATCTTAATGTCACACACTGAGCTCAGATCTGTCAAGTCTGCAATCAAAAGTCAATTTTATTGAAGATCTCCGTATAAACGTATATTTCTATATCATATTTCTTTAGAAATAATAACGTACGATGGCATGCTGTGACGTAAGAAACAAACTAGAACAGCTATGAAGAAAATAAAATAGATTATACAGTTTAATGGCCATTATTTCTCAATATTTAAGGAAATCCAAAATTCCTCTAGTATTTTAGATGGCTGTGTTATACTGTAATAAATCCTATTCAATGCACAAGTAGGCATAGCTAACAGGTCTGATTCATAACAACCCATATAAGCCTGTCAGCATTTTAAGTGCGCTTTAAAGCAGCATCTGTTTGTGAACTGTTTTGCGATGTTTTTTTTTTTTTCATTTTAACATCGACACATTCTCCAAAATATGAGTCACTTTGTTCATGTTATTTGAGTTGCATCATTCTTGGTTCTTGTGAATCCTCTGCGAATTATCCAGCGAAGCCTTTTTTCTCCTTCCCAGTGTTACTGGAATTGTGTCCTTCGACCTGACTCTAGTGCCGAGCTATGTGGCGTTAAACTCAACAGCCTTGAGAGGATGAGTTGAGGACAAAATCAAATAAGCACCACTTCAACACACTGGCCTTATTTTTACAAACAGTTCTAAAGATAGATCTCATCATGACCAACATATGGCAGCTAGAGTCTTTGTCACAGAGCGTGTGGTTTTCTTAATCAGTGGTGTGCTGTGTTTGTGGACAGGAGCCAGCTTTGTATTCTTTGAAAAACTACTGACTTCCAGATCTCAGGCTCAGCTGGGGTTTGTCCTGATCCTACATTACATAATGTCCTTTATCCATTAACTCGGTTGCCAATAGGGTTTTCTGAGAAGCTCCTGCTTGTGAGTTTGGATGGGCTATTGTATGATGTGTGTTCAAATGATTTTGGTCTGACAGAATAGAGGAAAAATAGGGAAGACCATGTGAACTACAACGTAGTTGTAAACCACAGTAAACTTGACTTTGAGCATGCGAAGATCGTTCGGACGGTGGTACGAAAATGGGCGGGTGTGATTCCTCCATTTTTTACATTTCTGTACCGAGAGGTCACGCTGTGACGTTTTGATCTTCTATTGGTCTCACGCACTCAAGTGACACGAATTCGCAGGTCAGAGTTCACCAAACTTGAACTTTGCTACGCAGTGAAATGCAAAATATCGTTGGACGGGCTTGCGTTTCCGGTCTGTCGCATTCGCATGCGTATGAATGGAAGTCAATGGAGGGAAAAGTCAAGTGTGACCGCGGCTTTAAACTATTGGACTCAAAGTGTACTACTGTTACACTTAAAGTGTACTTAAAAGTATACGTTCATAAACTAAAAAGTGGGCCAATTTAGTCTCAAGAAGTATTTTAATGGCAGGAACTGTATATACTACTAGTATATTTATATTGGTACGCTTACTATATAAAGTACACTTAGAAGTACACTTGAACTTTAAGTATACTGAATAATAAAATGACATAATGTCCTTTATCCATTACCTCGGTTTCCAGTTGGTTGCCAATTGTATGATGCGTGATCAAATGATTTGGTCTAACAAAATATAGCGTTTATTCAAGTGTGCTATACGTTTATTTTTAGTATCAGTTCTAGTCTAGTTCAAATCACACAAATCAAAAACGTACTTGGAAACTAGTTGTGGACTCAAAGTGTATTACTGTTACACTAAAAATGTACTTAAAATAAAACTAGTAAAAACTAAAAAGTGTGCCAATTAAGTCCCACATAGTTACTACTACAGTATATGGATAAGGGTAAAGCATACTTAGAAGTATACTTGAACTTTAATTAAGAATACAAAATTATTAAACTCAAAATTTTACAAAAGGGGTTTACATGGGCTTCATGCGAAAATGTTCCAAAGCTATGTTTTTGCACATGTGGCTCTTGTGTAATGGTAACTTTTCATTCATTGACAAAGACAAGAATTCAATGAAGAATGCGGGATGTACATTACCTGCTTAAACAAGCATGCCATCTTGTTAACTTAATGTTCCTGCAAGCTGTATTGTTATTTCCAATGAACACACCCAGGATCTGTTTCAAAACCCTTTGCTTTAAATGCATAGGACCCTCAACTCCCGATCTATTTCATTCATTAATTCATTTATTTATTTAGTTTTTGCCATGAGAATATGGCCGTCTTAAAAGTGTGGCCTACCCCCCATTCAAGCACAGCACACCCTTTCTCCTTATCATTTAAAGTCAAGCCGATATATGCACATTGGTGTAATCATCACCCTTGATATTTATATCCCTGCCGTCTGCGCGACTGCGACATTGGCAGACTCCTTCGCCACCGTGTCATTATTCCAGAGCAAATCAACCAAGCGCTGGCCGCAGCGCCGTCCTCGCGTGTAATTCCCGACTGAAAGAGGTCGAGCGCGCCACAGCTCTCTTCTCCTTTGTGCTGTGTTGGGGTCTGGCACCGACCCCTGCGCTGTCAGCCACTAATGCCACCAGGCTGACGTGGGGCAGCGCTCAAGTGCCACCGCTCCTATAAATTACATGTTAAGTCATATTCGGCCGTGGCGTCTGCTTTTAAAAGACTGGGTTCTGGAGAATTTAACAAGGTGTGGCAAACATGAAAGCCTTTTTCTGTCACTCATTTGAAGGGGATTTAGGAAAAACAACAGTGCACCAGACAGTCAGGAATCCGGAGTGCTAAAATGCAAAGTACTTTTTCTTAAATAATGGCCTTATTCATTGAATATGGGTTGGCATTTTGGTATAAGCATTGTTGGGGTGTTATGCAACAAGCTTTTAACACTGTCGTGGGTGAAAGGGCACAACACAAACGTTCTGTTTTTAGAAATTTTACTCTGGAATTTATCAGGCACATCAGGCTCTGCTTTCGCATGCCACAAACCAGCTGAAATAACCCCATAACTCACAGGTTTAGCATGGTCACTAATGTACATGGTGTTCTCCATTCTCGTGGTAAGCTATACCTGTGTTACAGTTATTTTGTAGTTCCCAAGCCTTAAATCCTAAATAAATGCATTTACAATGTGGTTTTAAAAGTTTATTGCCAACTCTAGACTCTAAAATGATGCTGGGTTGTTTCATAGTTGGGTAAAATATGGACAAACACAACCGTTGGGTTTAAAGGGATAGTTCACCCAAAAATTTAAATTCTGTCATTATTAATTCATCCTCGTGTCGGTCAAAACCTGTATGACTCTTATTTTGAGAAATGTATGAGTTTTGTGTCCATACAATGGAAGTCAATGGGGATCATTGGGGACCAACATTTTTCAAAATATGTTCTTTTGTGTTCTGCTGGAGAAATGAAGTCATACAGTTTTGGAATGACATGAAGGCGAGTACTGAAAGTATTTTCTTTTGGATGTAAAATATCTCTTTAAATGAACCATTGTTTGATTGTACCATATCAATCCATGGTTGGGTCAAAAGTGGACCTTTCCCAGGTTTATTTAAACCAGCGATATATGGTTTGTCCATATTTTACTCAACCACTGGTCAGCATTTTCTTAAAAGAAGCAACCTTATAATCAAATGATGCAAAAATGCATAATGTAGGCCATTGAATAAGCAAGAAATCACATGTCACGTACTATACATTGTTAACCACAGCTGCGTTTAGCTTCGGGAGGGTGATGTTGTCTGGCATATTGGCTGCGGTGTGCTGTTTGTGGAACATCAGTTTGAGTGGAACGCATTTCGCCAGGTTTTTCACCTCTGAAGAATTTAAGGTTTGATTACAGAAGGGAGGAGGCAGAATGTGTCTCGGAGTTAAAGCGATCTGAAGTATTTCCACCTGGTGCATTTTGTCTAGACGGGGATCATAGCTCTCGTGCACTCACCTGAACATTCTGTCACAGGAGAATTATGCTTGTTCTCAGTGTTGGGGTGCGAACGTGTGCACCGCGGCATCGCCAGCTTAAGCAATAATGGACATTTGGAAACCCGATGCCTCCGAGCATGTTTATGTCTGGTTAGATTTCAACCACTGTAACTGTTTCCTAGAATCTTGAATTTCACCCACATTCAGTCCTGAAGGTTGTTCGTTTACGTAACTGTTCAGAAATACATTATCCAAGTACACAGTCCCCTTCAATCATTATTAGTGTAGTTATTATGTTACGACCCATAGTTCAAGGGACGCAACAAATACGAGGGACACACGCAAACCAAGTATCAGGCTTAAAACAAAACTTTATTATTAACAGAAAAGATTAACGTTAAACATTAAATTGCAAAGCAAAACAATATTCAAATAAAATCTACAGTATATCTGAAGCAGTCAGTAATGTCACTGCGTAGTGTTAGATGCATGGCTGAGAATGTAATAAGATGTTGTGTATAAAATGTATTTGCAAAACGTCCAACACAAAACAAAAAGCCCGAACTGCAAATGAAGGTCCTCCCCAAAAGGAATGTCTCCCAAAATGACCCTCTCCAAAGCCTCGTAGGGAAGTCTTTTAAGAGGAGCTTGATGACCACACCAGGTGCACATCATTGACGGCTAACTGGAGCTGCTTCTCCCAAATAACTCCAAAACGAACAGCAGAGGTCGTCACAATTAAATAAAACAGTAATCCACATGAGGTTGTGTATTATAATCTCATGACTGACACACAGACCCTTTACCGTGGTGAAATGAATGGCTTGACCTGAATGGTCTGTTGCTTTATAAAATGGAGGCAAAAGTATTGTGGCAGTAGACATTCATGTTTAATATTTACATTTATATTCCTAGCATTCGGAATAGTTTATTTTAGCCTAATTGTCAAACTTTTGCGTTTTGACATACTAGCCATGGAAAACCCGCAAAGTTTCTAAATGTCTAAAAAAGCATTACACACTAAATAACTATCAAGCTTGTGTATATATATATATATATATATATATATATATAGTGTGTGTATATACTGTATATATACACACACATACACATATATATATATATATAAATATATATATACAGTATATATATATATATCAATCCCTGCATTTTGTGGTTATAAACACATACACGCATATATTTAAGAAAAATATAACTTTTATATATAATTTCAATTATTTGTAAATATTAATAAATACATCTTAAGTATATACTGTACATACAGTCTATATGTGCATATAAATACGCACCCAAAATATATGTATACTGTATATATATTTTGTGTGCGTATTTATATGCACACACAGATAGAAAACATACATTAAATGTATAAATACAAATTTTTGTTAGTAACGTATTTTGTTTTTCAATGTGTTTTCTGTAAAGCTGCATTATGCAAGATTTTGGAAAAGTGCTATAAAAATAATTTATTTAATTGAATATAGTATTGTATAGTAATATTTATATTTAGTTATGTTATATTTTCTATTTTTAACTTGACATTACAGAGGCTATGCACTTTGACACAAATTAGAATGCAACGTTTCAATCATAATAAAGTCATATTCTGCCATCGACTTTGGTTGAGCATTACCCTTTGGCTGTGAGACAGAGATTGTAAAGAAGTGAGTTTAAAATAGGCATCAGCTAAATCCTGGGAATGGCTGTGTCCGTGTTGCACGCTCACCCGCAGTGGGAAGAGGTCCTGGTGTGTTAGGCTGACTCAGGCGTTCAGCTTAAAGAGGCAGGGTTACGAGCACAGGTGTGGCCCATTACCTTCCATCTGGAGGCCATAACATTGTACCCGAGTCCCCGCAGGGGCGGGCACCCGGGCCTAAACTCACAAAGCCTAAATTAGCGCGAGGACGCTGTACTGCAGCTCCTCCATGATCCTGTCACCAATTAGGCAGCTGAGATTTTATTCTGTCCTTGGTCTGTGTGGAACTATTTCTGCGTTTTAACAGCCCTTATGAAGCTAAAAATGCTCAGCCCATGTGAGCCTGAAGTCAACATACAGCATTTAATAATAGTGTAAAAGTATATTAACAAAATGCTCTTACTATTTCTGCAGGCTATAGTGATTTTATATAGTGCACAATATTGTATACTAATTATTTTGTATTTATGGAACACAGTCTGTTGTAAACAAAACACATGACTCACATTAGTGTATCCCACAATGCAATGTGTTTGGGTTGTGTGCATCCTTAGGTTCCAGATTAGTCATTTATGAGCTTTCATGAAGGTTAAGAATTCTATAATAAACGCAGTTTTACAAAAGCACAATAAATCAGTCATTTGGAAGAAATGCAAGCACTTCTTTCAATGCTAAAAGTTTCCATTTTCCTTACACACGCTCACCTAGATTCGTGTGTCGTGTTCGCTTGCGTACGTGCATTTCAGCTACTTGTGAATGAGAATCTAGAATGACACGCAAAGTGATAAGTTCATTACGAATTTACAAAGGTTAACCTAAACCGGTATAATGTGAGAGTCTTTTTCTATTCTTAGTTACGCTTCTATTTTTGGAGTAATGTAATCGGACAGGTTATGGAGAACTTGTGATGTCAATGGTCACAAGAGCATCACAAGTTTCACGTTACGTCTAAAAGTTTGCTCCGTTCCTGTGACGTTGTTTCTTAAAGGGAAGTGATACGTGACCGATACCTGAAATGAGAATGTGTATGGCGGGGTAAATAGGCTATGCTGGCTTGAAAGCTTTCGTCTGGTATTGGCTAAGCGTAAATTAAGGCTTAAGCTTAGCAAACGCAGAGATTTCGATCTTTAATTTTTAATTTTGAAAGGTTGGACCTCTTGTGATGTATTTTTTGATCTATTAAACATTACCGTTATCTGTCAGTCTGTCAGGCATTTTTTGACCCTTCAGACATTCAAAGTTTGTCTTGACAAACTTTCCTTTGATGACTTTTCACGATCTGTTTAATATTACCGCCACCCCCTCGGTGTTTCATAACTCTTGATCAGGGCAGTGAGGGCGTTTGACCACATTTACATTAGAATGCAAATGAATCCTAGTCAGCCCACAGAAAGAAAACAATACTGATGTTTCTTTTAACCTCTGACCTTGCATTTGCAGTTTACCCTCTTAAGCACATCGGTCAAGATGTTTTGGCTTCAAACTGGTACAAAGGTTTGAAAAGGTATTTTTGCCATCATTTTGTAAATCACAAAGTAATCCAAGCAGATGTTAAAAATATGTGCGTGTTCTTGATGCACAGGTGTCTGTTGTGTGTTTTCAAAACGTGCTGCTCACATTTATAGTGTTGCCATATTTACTGTGCCAAACAGAGCGGAGTGTTACGGTCACAACACTTAATCTTTAACTAAAAAAATACTCAATACAAGTTATCTGAAAACAAAAAACAGAACTCGACACGATAAAATACACACAGATTCAGAAGTATAGCGAGAGAATTGATTTATTATTCACGGCACCTAAACATGATGCAGTGTTAGCATGAGATTAGTGTGATATACTACTGACCCTGTCTGTGAAAAGTTATATCCAGTCTTTCAACTTCAATGTTCACTGACAACTTTCACGCAAGAGTGTGTCCTGTCTGCCTGGAGAGAACTCCTAAAATTGACAATTGGAACTTAAAGGTTCAAATAAAATATGTATATTAAACTAAAAAGGTGCCTCACAATGCCATAAAAGAACAGTTTTTGGCTGAATGGTTCGAAAATTTAAATCTAAAGAACATTTCTGGTTTACAAAAGATACTTTGTCGTGCAAGAGTTTCTTCAGACTATAAAAAAGTAAGAAAGAAATTGTTCTTTATAAGACCCATATGAGTAAATTGTTCAATGGGGAACGAAAATGGCATTCTGTGGCATCGCTGTGAGGAACCTGTTGCAGTGTCTGTGTCTAATCATTTTTATAAATAGGCTATAATGATTTACACTCTGTTATTATTACTTATTACACGGCTCGTTGGAATGCTTGATTCTGATTGGCCAGTCGCGACATTTGCACGTTCGTTATTCCCAGATAACAACCTCTCAAAACTAATAACACAGTAATCCGGATGCAGCAAATCATTTTGACAGTTTTTTTTACAAATTAAAAATAAATATGTCTTTTAACAATGTATATGACATTATATTTACAATTGATTCAACCAAATTGCCTGTTCGTGACATTTGAACATCGTTAATACCTTAAAACCGAAAGTAAACGGCTTTCACTCACGGAAGGTCAGCATTCAGTAAAAATTAGCTAATAAAATATTTCAAATTCACATTTCATGTCAATTTTTTTCTCATGTGTGTATTTTTACAGAATAATACATTTTAACAACAATAAACAATAAAACATTTATATTTTTGCTTTTAGACCCTTATGTACACTGTCCCTGTTTAATTGTCCGACTAACTTTTTTTGATATAGCATGCAGCTATTGATTCAAAGAACAACTGTACCAATGTACATGTTAAAGAAAAACAAAATCCAATTCATTTTGAAACTCTTGAGTTGATTTTTATCCAGTGCTGTTGAAATAAAACCACACAAAATTTAGTAATGGAGGTGCACGGTTTTCAGACCCCTTTCACAGAATTTATGTTTCTCATGATCTTAAAAACCTTTTGATCTCATGCTTAAATGCTTGACATTAGTTTTGCAGACAGTTTTCCGCATGCATGGGACTCCTTCAATGCTGTGAAGATGAGGGACTTGCTTTGAAGTGGACTTTGAAGAAACTAAATCGTAGCATAGTCACAAGTTCTCATACTGTAAGTTGTCAATTTATTCACTCTCATGAATGGATAGAAGTTCTGTTTCCCCTCCAAACCTTTGTTTTGACTCCAGTTTTTTACACTAATACAGCTGTGTTGTTGTTTTTCTAAAGTCTCTGAATGATGGTTATAAGTTGAAATAGCCAAACAATGTCACACACATCATTCCAGTCTTTTTAAGCATTTATTGAAACGCTTCAAAGAAGTGCGCTTAGTAGTCAATTCATATGCTGCCATGGTGCACGGCACACATGGAAATCATTCAGAGCCTTTCCCAAAAGCCTGTAAAGAGGAGCAACACAACGGCTCAACACATTACAGCACACCCATCCTGTATTTACACGTGGTGACTTACAGTCGGGCATGACAGTAACATACAATAAATATACTAACTGTAAAGGAAAGAAATGAATGGCCTCAAGGACTGGGTGATATAGTTACAAAATAAATATTTCTCAGCCTTAGATATTCGTCCCAGCCAGACGATCAGTATGTATTTCAAAATGTATTTTAAAAGGCTTTAAAGGGTGTGTTTTTTCCATTAAAAGAGGCATTATTTCAGTTAATGTATACTAATGTTGAATATTGTAAGATGTACTATACTACACAGTAAGTCTTATTTTTCAAAATTATAATGTTTTATAGTTTTTAAAATATAGTAAGTGACATGGCCTGAAGTTAACTACGGACCTGTGTTTGGTTATAATAAAAATTTTCTGTTTTTGCCGCTGAAACCCTCTATATCATCCAGGCCACAGTTTGTTGTCACTAAATATATGAGGTCAACAGATTTTTTTCTTCTAATATTTACATTTACGCGTTTGACAGACGCTTTTACCCAAAGCGACTTACATTGCATTACAGTATACTATACATTATACATACATACATTATACAATTACGGTTTTCAAGTAATTGGTAAAGATGTCAGTGACAAATGTACATTGGAATCTACAGCAAAAAAAAATGTATTTCAAAATTTAAATAAAAGAAAAAGAAAGAAAAAACTAACAAATTAAAAGGTAAGACAGAAATATGAAAATCTGTGTGACATATTTTCCTCTTGAAAAATGAGCAGGACACAAGACTCAACTCTTCTTTTCAGATAATGGATCTTATTTAAGAAGGAAGAATTTTAGGTATTTTTGACTACCGTCTCTATAGCGTGAGGCTCAGCTATGGAAGACTGATTTCTTTTTCGGATGCTCAGATTTAAGTTGAAAAGGTCATTGTCTTGCATATCACGATTTTCATCTGCCTGTACAAATGATACGGTGCTTTTACAGCTTAAATTGACCATGAACCACCCAATATGACAGAAAGAGTCATCTGACTGACATGTAAAGCACGTGCATGTTAAGCCGTGTCTTTACAGCTCATTTACAGTGATTTGGTATGGACAGACAGAATCGAACATGTTTGTGTTTGCTATATACATAATAGAAACTTGGTTCAAACGTGGTTCTAAACTGGTAAAGCAATGCTAAATGTAAATATTCAAATAAAATTAACCACTTAATTGTGCATAGATATAAAACCTTAAAAGGAGAAAAAAATCTATTTAAATCTATAGTTTTTATGCAACTTGATCTGTGAGTTGGTAGCCAGATATGGACAGATTGCGTGACATACCCTCGTCCTTAAAAACCATTAACAACTACACAAGATTACAAAAAGCCAACCCACACTGCATTTAATACAGGTTCACTTGCAATGAGGATAAACATGCGCAACCACAAAGTGTTTTGTGCAGTTTTTTTCTGACATTCAGAAACCAAGCCCCCAATGACATTGCACATTGTTGGGCCAAATGTTTGATTTTAAGGACATTTTTTGTTTACTTTTGTCCAAAAGACATCTTTAAGTTTTGCTTGGGTCAATTTTCAATGTCCAATCGGGATCTTGAAGTGAAAGGAGTAGACATGGGAGCACACGGTTTCTGTTATTTTGTTTTGCCTTGAGACTGGAATGACATTTGGAAGGAAAACCATTTTAGCTAAACAGAGAAATGGAGAAGTTGAGAAAAAGGATGGGAAAAAATAAGGCCGAATAAAGTAACCATGTGTTCGGACTTTGAACTTTTGAGGCAGTGTTTGTGTAGTTAATACCCATTCTCAGCCGGATGGTGTTTCAAAATTCACTGATAAATCCCTCAAACTTAGTCTGTATATCTAAAGAGTCAGTTTTAATTATTGTGATGAACTATCAAGGCAAAGTGAAGCGGTGATTTTTAACTAAGCCTTCCTGCCATTCTGTAGAAGGGAAATGAGTGACAGTGGAAAACGTCAGATATTTTGGAACAAAAAACTAAACTAAACCTTCTGAAATGTAAATCACAGGTATTACCTCTCTGGATATATTGACGGCTGTTCCGTAAAACCCTCGTCGTCAGCTAAGAATCTTGGCGTTCTATTCGATAGTAAACTGTCATTTGAGAGCCACGTCACCAACACCTGTAAAATTGCGTTTTTCCATCTTAAGAATATATCTAAACTACGTCATATGCTGTCAATGTCAGATGCAGAGAAGTTAATTCATGCATTCATGACATCAAGACTAGACTACTGTAATGCACTGTTAGGCTTATTACAAAAACTCCAATTGGTCCAAAACGCGGCAGCTCGAGTTCTTACACGTACAAAAAAGTATGAACATATTAGCCCGGTTCTGTCAACCTTGCACTGGTTACCTATAAAGCATAGCGTTAACTTTAAAATCTTGCTTATTACCTATAAAGCCCTACATGGTTTAGCTCCTCAGTACTTGAATGAACTCCTCTTGTATTACAGTCCTTCACGTGCATTACGCTCTCAGGCGTCCTGTCAGTTGGTAATACCTAGAATTTCAAAATCAAGTGCAGGTGGTAGATCCTTCTCCTATCTAGCGCCTAAACTTTGGAATAGTCTTCCCTGCACTGTCCGGGAGGCAGACACACTCTGTCAGTTTAAATCTAGACTAAAGACGCATCTTTTTAATCTTGCATACACTATACTTCCATAATATAAATCCTCTGAGGGTATAGGCTGCAAGCAGGAACACAACTGATGTACTTGTTGCATCAAAGAGTGCAGAACAGTACTCTACTCTCAGCCAGTCTTGTCTCATTGTTCCAAGGTTACCACAGCGAGCAGGATGCAGTTCATGGCCTGACCTGATGGTAGAGCGGAGAATGGGAAGTGGGGACCTGACAAGAGCTGAGATGATAGAGCTGGATAAAGAAGGACGCGGTCTCTTGACATGTCTTCACCACAAAATTTCAAATGGTATTAGATTATTAATGATAATCTTAAACTATAATTTATTTTATTACGAAGTTTATTTATTTTTATTTAGCCTTGTTGTGCAAGCACTGTCGAGCTTGTGCAGTGGCAGCAGCTTTTGCCAGAGGGGAACTGGAATCCCCTGGTTGGGCCTGGGTTCTCCTGAGGTTTTTTTTCTCAATTAGAGTTTTGGGTTCCTCGCCACCGTTTGCATACTGTTTTTGCACTATCTGCCTGACCGGGGGGGCTGCTTTAGAATTTTAAAGTTTTACTTAATTAATATTGCATATAGGAATTTTTAGTCTGTTTAATATTTGACCTGTGTTTCTCTTTCCTTTATCTTAAATGTGTGCTCTCACTGTGCGTGCGTGCATGTCTGTGTGTGTGTGCGTACTTGTCTGTGTGTGTGTGTCTATGTCTGTGTTAGTACGTGTGCATATTGTGTGTGTGGAGTGTTTTGTATGTGGGTGTGTCTGTCGTCTGTGTTTTCACCTTTTTCTTGTTTTTACAGGTATAACTTTAATTTTTTTGCTTATAGTCAATATGTCTCATGTACAGCTGCTTTGTAACAATGAAAATTGTAAAAAGCGCTATATAAATAAAGTTGAGTTGAGTGATTTAACATGTTTTCAAACCAAAAACCAATATGCTCTTTCTTGTTAACATGTATAACCATGTCATGTTTCTTAGTTTAGTTCAGAAGCAAAACAAAATTCAAGTTAATTCTAACAAAAAATTGCCAATATTTGCAAGAAAACTACTTCACGATAGAATGAAGAAAATTAATCTTGATTTAAAGGTTTTGATATTTTATCAAAACAACATTTTTTTTCAGGCAACAGATTGGAGATGCTCATGGCAGATGTCACATACTTGGCCTCTCTTCAGCCCACAGCGATTGGCTGCTGCCCAGCATTTTTTGCCTCTCATTTGCATAAAGTTCAGTAAAGTTCAGCAACATTGATGCTCTATAACTGCCTGCTCAATCCCACAATCCCTTGCACAAGCTAAAGTCAGATTTCACACAGAATGAACTGAAAGCACTTGCTCATCTCAGCTGCAGTTGAGTTTAGTAATGGTTCAATTGTTCCTTGTTGGTCGTAATTGAATGAGAAGCATAAAATAGACAGAGAAATATTTAGTATGTACTTATTATCCAAGACAAATACCCTCTTAAAAACTAAAACACACCACATCCCTTATTCAAATGGCTTTTCCAGCTTTGCTTAGTTCCAGTGAGCCATGAATCAAAAGAACAAGGTGGTATCTTCACATTTTGCTTTTGGTTAAACAACATAATAATGACATAAACATTAGGTCAAGAAATTGACTGTTGCCTGTTGTGTTTCATATTGATTTCCAGAGCCGTGACCCATGACAGACCATAACGCTCAGCACTTTAGAAAGACTTTACAAAACAGAAACTCCCATGCAGATTAAGAAAAATGTGTTGCTCAGAGGTTTCTCTTTAATGGCTTTGGAGGGGTTTTGATATTTCTCAGTTGTGTTTCATTTAAGAATCAATTGAGTCTCGGATGTTTCTCCTAAATTGCTAAAGAGAAATGACATAAAAACCAATGATACAATTGTTGAAATCCATGAATAATATGGAGGTGTAATATGAATTTAGATTGTAGAGGTCAAATTACCTGGTTTGGGTCAATTTGATGATAAATGTTTGATTTCATATTAAGATCTTCAGTAATATCGAATTTTGATTGCAGACTTGACAAACCTGAGCTAAATTTGAGACATTTTTGAGATCTCTACAGAAACTCTAATGACAGAGACATTTGTGAGATCTCTGGCTATTTTTCTCTGGACACAGGAGCCTTAAGCAAACCCTTCCAGTTGCTTTTCACTGACATCTACAATTGAAATATTAAAGATATCTCATCTGTGATTTTTCTTTCTTACGGTCATTGATACAGCAAGGGTCGACTACATGCTGCTTTGATGATATAAAGCACTGAGTAACTAGAGAGGAGTTCAGAAGAAGGTTAACAAAGCGGGCCCTACCCACATCTCTGTTCCTTTCCTAAAGACAAGCCAGCGCTTACTAACCCTCCGAGACGTCACAGTCTGATATCACGTGCTGCCCTGTCTGCGGCCTGGAATGCTGGGAGTGACTTCCTGTTGCATGCATTCGGTCCTTCGCTTCACACTGTGACATCATCATGGTGTCTCCCAGCGGGAGCTCACTAGCAAGGGTCAACCCAAAGAGACAGAGAGCAGAGTGAGATAGACAGCCAGTAATGTTTGGCAGAATAAATGGGGGCGAAGAAATGGTTATTTCCCTAAACGTTTATTTTAAGAGGACATGTTGCTCCTCAGGTCACTTTGGGAATAGTGTTTTGTTTTACGTTTGGTTTGGATGGGCTTTCGTTGTGTGTGTTTTACCGCGGTCAGAGCTACGGACCATGATATTACACAGCTATTGCTGTGGTTGTGGAGGGAAGGCCTCCAGAAGAAAACAAGGGCTTTATTATATTTTGGATGTTTTGAGGTCCGATCATGGTTGATTATAGCTTTTATGAATTTGTTTGTGGCAAGTCAGTCTTGATTTTGGCATGTTACAAGTGCTTCACGATGCACCGCTGTTGTATTTGGAGGAGACCGGTGTGATTTCTGCAGCACTAGTGTCGCTAAACCCATCTCTATGAACAATGGCTATTTTCAAAAAGATATCCTGAACTGTCATTGGTCAAGCAGAAACCCACGCCAAATATACACTAATGGTTGAGAGTTTTTGAGGAATCAACCTTGCAATGCTGTTAGATTTGATTTGATGCAATAGAAATAAAGCACATACAGTATAAATCATCTCTCTTCCAGAATTATTCTTTTTTAAATGACATTTTAAAATAATTATAACGATAATACAATTATAATTTTTATTATAAAAATAAAAATTAATATTCATTCATTTGATATTCATTAGATTAATAAAATATTAAATTTATTGAAAAGTAAATGAATAAAAAATAGAAAAAATGTCATGTGTAATATATATGTGACCCTGTCTGTGAAATCCGTCAGTATTAAAGATATCAGGGTTATATTTTCACCTAATATTCTTACAGTATGTGGCATGATTTTATGTAGAAAACAGCAATTCACAAAATATAACTTTAGCTTTAAATATAATATATTCTTGCATTTTTGTTCTTGCTGTTTGTGTTTTGTTGCGCATGTAAAAGCACTTAGCCGTATCGTGTGCTGGAGCACATTTGGTTTTCATTGGCTAGAATTCGTTTAGCTGTGCATTTGCTTAATGCATTGCATCATTTTTAAAAATCAAAAATGAACTTATATGTGAATTATGAATTGTAAAAATATGGAATATGAATTATTGGAAACATTTGCTTCAGATATCCTTTCATAGTTAATATTGATGCCATTATGCCCTTTTCTACGTTCAGCCCCTAAAATGTAATCCAGGCCAACAAAGCCCATCTGGGAAGGTTTGGCTCATTTAAAATAGCCATGCAACGCTCGGTTCTCAGAGCTTTAGAGATGAGTCAAAGTCATGGAGTCAGAGATGAGTCAGAGTCAGAGAGTCCAGCAGCTCTTAGAAATAACTGAAACATTCTGGGTATCAGAGGGCCAGGTTGCACCCAAGAGAAGCACATGCATAAATCAAGGCTTCCCAAACAATACTCAAAGCCCTGAACCTCCAGCAGATGCAGCGGTTCTTCTGCCCCTCTCCCTATAACTGGTAAAACCCTGCAGCAAAATATGGCCATCTGTAGAGCTTTAAAAGGAGACTGATGAATGATGGGTATACAACAATAATGGAGCGATCCTATCCAACTCTGTCACGCAAATATATCTGTCACACATGTGGGGCGGCGAGAAGAAAGATGCTTGTTTTTGCGATATAGCTGTTGACCCAAATTGAAAGACCCCTGAAGCTGAATGTGGACGGTGGGTTTTGTGTGCTTTGCGTTCGTACCAACAAATTATAATAAGCAGGGCCTTGAGACAGGCAACATTTGGAAGGCTATGACAGAACATCTGGCAGAAAGAGAGAAAAGAGAGAAAGCATCTTCCTTTTCCAAGTGCTGAAGTTGCCTGGAATGGAAAGGCATGGTCAGGGTGGAATCCCAAGCCGGGGCCTGACATTTGGACGGCTTCTCTGGTTGCCTCGGCACAGAATGCTGCGGCAGAGATACAGTGCATTCTCCCAGAATGAAAATACTTAGATCAGTGATTGACAAACTGTGGTGGTTTGTGCTGCGGTTAAAAAACATTTTTTCTCCTTTTTTTTCAAACGTATAATCTGTATAGCACCATAACCTACACTCTTACACGACAGAAGAACACAAACATAAAGGTGCTAAACAATGCCATCCAGAAACCATTTTTTAACGTATGATACGAAAAAGAACGTTTTAAGGAATAGTTGAATTCTGTGGAACACGAAAGAAGATATTCTGAGATATGTTTCAGTGGTTTTGTGTCCATACAGTGGAAGTCAATGGGGGAATATTGGCTTTATAACGTTGGGATTATGTCTTTAAGCTTGTGCCGAAAGTTGTTTTAGTTTGCTGAATGCTGGAAATATTTAGTCGGAACATTGTGGTAACTTTTGACAACTTGAAAGTTAAACTGATCAAAGGTTGTGCTTGGCCTGAAAAGTTTGAAAAGACTTAGACGTCTTTCTCGCCTTTCACATTAAAGCGTGGTGAGGAATGCACATTCCCGCTTTTTTCCATGTTCCATTGTCAGAAGCCCCTCTGTTTATTTTTCTGCAGTTTCCATGTTGTCAGAGCGATTATGGAACGTGGATGTTTTTTTTTTCCTTTGTTATGTTTACTCATGAGTTTTTTGGATGGAACGACAGGGAAATTTTAAAGACAAAAAATGTAGATTTCCTGTCGCTACAAGCTGCTTTGAGCCGAGGCTGAATAACAAACCTGAGATTACAGAAGGCTGGACATCTTATGTCACTTCATCCCCTTTAAAGGAAAAGTTGTTCTCAGACAGCTTTAACAAACAATCTGAAACAGAAAAGCCGCAAAATCTTAAATGAACAGCGTGTTTTAAGAGTAGACACATGCTCTTTTTATCTACTTCATGGGATCTGGACGGCGAGTTTGTTCTGATGCCTGCAGGTGTTTTGGCCAGTTCTTGTTATGAGTCTGAAAACACGATGAACAGCGGGAACATCAAACTGAAAAATACCAAGTTACGAGTCAATTGACAGCCATTTATAAACATGGTCTGACAAAGAGAGTCGTTGAAGTGATCATTTGATCTGGATCTTTTCAATGAATCCAGTTCGCAAAACCTGTCTGAATGATTTATGCTGCTTTGCTTTTTAATTTTAGAGCTATAGCAGCGTTCCTCGTTCGCTTTCATTAAATATAAAACTGTGGATGTTCTTCAAAAATTCACCTTCAATGCTTTCCCGAAGAGTTAAGTGCACGTTCATATTTGGGCGAACTGTTCCTTTAATGCAGTCTCATCGAGTCTGCTTCCAGATGGCTGTACGCTTGTGTTAGCTAAGGTGCCATACTGAGAACTGAGGGAATATGAATATTTCAAAGCCGCCTCTGTCCGCTGGCGCTGTCTGAAATCGGAGACCCAGCAACAATAATTCATTTTCCCCTCACCATTTAACAGTACTGTATTCTTACAGGGTGGGCCCGTGACTGTCATACATCACATCACATGTTTTGTGTCGCCCAAATTCCTTGACAACAGCTGTGTATATGTAAAGATTAAATCAGTTAAAGGCGGGAAAAACGTTACTGATGTGATCGCCTGACTCTGTCATCTCACCCGTATTCCACCTTCAGTCGTGTAGACTGCCTTTGTAGATACTCCTCCATTTACCTTCGGCTTTACACTCCTGTCAGGGTCATTTAATAAACGTTCACACATTTATTTTGTAACAGAGGTACTCTTGGTGGAGTTTTAGCGAAATCCTGTCGTGGAAGGGTGGAGCGTGCTGACATTTTACATGGATATTATTAAGTTGGGATAAATCTCACAACCAGTCCGGGTTAAGACACCCAATAAATTAGAAGTGGACATGATGAACACATTTTTTTTTTGGAACTAATACTGCTATAATGTTTAAGTAATATGTAGCCTATAATGTTGTGTAGGTCATAGGAGCATAGGCCTATGTAACAACTGACAGAGTAAAAAGGGTTACACTAGTTTTACTACGGTATTCGTATAAAACCTTAGGAGCCACAAATTTGTCTCATTTTAGTGACCATAGTTTAACCAAGATATTTGTAGTAAAAATGGTAATACAAATGGTACACACACTGCCAAGAAATCGTTTACTAGAGTAAACCCTTTTACACTATTACTATAGTAAAATCACAATAAAGGTAAAAAAAGGTAATTTTGCTAAGAGAAAAACAAGGATGTTTATATACAGACAAGGCTAATAAGAGAACGCTTGAGGACAAAAGGGGAAACCAATCAATAAAGAAACTACAAAACAGAACAGGAAACCAAGATACAAAATAAAAGTCCCCAACACAGAGCACATATGACAAAAAACGTACATAATATCTGTCCAACATTATATAATTGTTTAAATTTCTTTCCTTTTTACTTTAGAGCATGAAGTGTAAATGTTTTTGTAATTGTTGAAGTGACTCAAACCGATGAAGTTCACATATTTACAGTAATAAGAATTTCATTGAGTAAATGTTCCTTCCTGTAATTACCTCAGTTGTAAGCATGTAAAAATGTAAAAACCATGGGTTCGATCACACATGAACAGCTGAAAAATCCCAAATGCATTGATGTAAAAGAGTGAATACTTCATTTAACAATACAGTACTTCCCAGTATAAAAATCTGATTTTAAATTGTTAGATTTCCATGTAGACATGCATACACTGTATCCCAGCCTGCTGTTTAAAGTGAATGTTCCACACACAATGATGTTGTTTTATCAGATGGGTTTCAGACGTAAGCAGAAGGTGAAGCAGGGCTCCGTGACACAGTTCTCAATGAGATCTATCACAAGCGGAGAGAAGCGGCCTGGCCCGGTCACGTGCAGGGCGTTCGGAGTGCTGGACCTCCCAATGCATTAGGAAGGGAGTTATTCGTCCTGACCGAAGTCAAGCAGCGTGAAAATACTTCCCTGGGTGGTGTTATGTTATCAGAACAAGAGGTGGGGACACATTTAGGGCCAGTCAAGTGTCATTTTAAATGTTTAATGTGATGCCATACCTTATGGAAAAGTCCTTTCTCTTCCAAAATGAATTTGAGATTTTGAATCATCTCACGCTGCTGGGACATGTTGGTGTTTCCATAATGTAAGCTTTTGCACATGGAGAGATAAGAGTTATTTGAGTGCTCTGCGTAGTTTGATCTGATATTCAGCACAAATGGCAAACCGCCTAGACATAATCAATGCAATCTCATATTAAAGGAATAGTTCACCCAATAATGACAATTTACTTGTTCAAAACCTGTATGCTATTGGAAAAATCCCAACAAATTACATTAAAAGTAGACCACGTGACTTTATATTCAAAGCCATATGGAACTATATACATTTATGTTTAAACCACACCCACGTGAAACAATGAGAATTTTCTTTTTTTTGGCATTAACCTCTTGAAGCGCACCCCCGTTCAGCTTTCAAACGGTCTTTTGTTTCTTTACATATGCTGATTTTCAGCGATGGCCGTCGGACATTGACAGGATAACGCCCACGGAAGCGACATCAGTCGTGAGTAACAGGTGCGTCAGAGGCTGTTTCGCCTGTGAATGGTCCAAGAGGTTGCGTCTCAAGAGGTTAACTGTTTCTTTAACTGCTGGTTGTTTAGTATCTGTGCAAAATGCAAAATCGAAACAAATCTCTGTCATGACATTCTGTGACGTTTGGCTTCGGGCTTTATCCTTTTATAAAACTCTTGGCGGTCTTTAACTAAATGAGTGCCGTTGGTTTTGATGAGGACGATATAATGCAAGCATCTGTGGTTTAGCAGACTACAGTCTGTCTGAAAGTTCAGAAGCACTGGATTGTCATTACGCTCTATGTTTACTCGATTTATCACTCTGGTTATATGAGTCACGTTGCTCGTCTTTGGCAAAATGTTTGTAATAAATTGCATTCGTCATACGTAAACGAGAGAAAGACGAGGCACCGCTCTTACTCGCTGCTGTTCCAGATCTTTCGAGGTTTTTGTACAGAGATTTAAAACAGTTGTACTTGCTAACCCATCCCCATGACTCGAAGGTATAAAACATGCGTGTTTTAAGAAGCTCACTGCACTGTACGAATGTGGCAGGGATTTTTGCAGTTTGAAACAAATACAAAGAACCAGTAGGAGCACAACCATTGCTATTGTGTGTGAGAGAGATGTTTAGTCAAACACAAGTACACTCGTTTGTATATATGATAACATAAGTGTGTCACGATTAAGCATACAATGATTAGTCCACACGCCGAATGGTTAGAGAGGCGGACTAGTGACCAGAAGGTTGCCGGTTGGATCCTCAGGGCCGGCAGGTAACGACTGAGGTGCCCTTGAGCAAGGCACCTTACCCCTACTTGCTCCCCGGGCGCTGCAGTGATAGCTGCCCACTGCTCCGGGGGTACGTGTGGTCACCACTTGCTGTGCGTGTGTTCACGACTCACTGGATGGGTTATGGGTATGGGTCACCATATCTGACAAATAGGTCACTTTCGCTTCATCTGGATCAAATCTGAATGTCTCTGGCATAGGTATTCATCGGATCCTTCTTTGCTCAAGGAAAACAAGACTGAAGACGGAGAAGGAAAGCTCTGGATTTGCATCAGTTTTTTTGTCTATATGGTTCCATGAAGAACCTTCGACATCCACAGAACCTTTTTGTTTCGCAAAATGTTTGTATAGTGGAAAAAGATTATACAGAAATATTATACAGTTATTGTTCTTTTAACCTTCATTTTAGTGTAGTGTAGTTACAACGCTAAATTCTAATGAATGAGCCAATTTATTTATAAATAAAAAGACGGAATACTCTATGTGTTACATTTATGTATTTGGCTTTTATCCAAAGCGACTGTATTCACATTTCTTCAGTATGTGTGTTCGCTGAGGATTGAAGCACTTGTGCTTCATTATAATATTTATTATCCAAAACTTGAATGGTCAAAGACTATCAATTCTGTCACAGCGCTGCCACGCAAGCGGATCGTTTGCAAATCAAATGCAGCACAGGCTGAGCGAGTTGTGTGGCATGCGAATCCAGCGCAAGGGATCCCTCCATCAACATGTGCAGGAGAAGAGAACAGGTGGTCCTCAGCCAAAGGGGATTTGGAAGCACTTACAGAAACACCCCACTCACTCATCTGTTCTACTGCACATAATGTTCTGAGTTTAGATTTTCACCTCAGATTACACACGCTACCATTTTCACTTCAAATGAACAAATAAACACTTTAAAACCGAGGATGTGGTTCGTAGTGTATTAGTACTATTTTTATACATTTGGCAGAAACAATTTGAAATGTGTTCTTATATATGTATTACTTAAAGTCCCCGTGAACCGGAAGTTGCGATCGTTTTTACTTCCGTATTTTGACGCATTTCCGAGTGAAATGGAATTTCTAATGAGAAAAACAGTGGGCGTGGCTTTCGTCTGTGATATGATTGGATGTATAAAAACAGCCGTTGCATTTTGAAATGGAACTGGCAGCAGACTGACAGTTGAAGAGGAGGAGTTAACGGATGCTCCGCCCAAGTCGTCTAACATATGTCATTTAAGATGGATAGTCATTACAGGAAGGAAGTGCATTTTCAGATTTTAACTCAAGATTTTGAGGGCACAAGAATTTTAAAAAGAGAATGACCCACATTGATATGCTATTTCCAATAAACGCTGCAATATTTAATTAAAAATAGGCATTGTCATTTTTTATTTCACTGGGACTTTAAAGGCATACTTTACCCCAAAATGAAAATTCTGTCATCATTTACTCACCCTTAGATTGTTCCAAACCTGTATAAATTTATTTGTTTTGCTGAGCACACAGAAAGAAATTTGGAAGAATGTCAGATCTCACCCACTATTTACTGCATAGTATAGGGAAAATAAATACTATGGGACTCAATGGGGGGTGAGATTTGACAATTAACAATCTTCCAGATATCTGCTGTGTGTTCAGCAGAACAAAGACATTTATACAGGTTTGGAACAATCTGCGGGTGAGTAAATGCTGACAGAATCTTTGATTTTGGGTGAAGTATCCCAACAGTTAAAGGGATAGTTAATCTAAAAATACTAAATTCATTGATTCAATACTAAATTCATTTACCGTTGTTGTTTAAAACCTATAACCAAAGAAGATATTTTGAAAAGTGTGTCAGTGGTTCTGTGTCTGTATAATGGAAGTAAATGGGGGTCTACGTATGTTGTCTGGTTAGCAACGTTCTTCAAAATATCTTCTTTTGTGTTCTGCAGAAAAAAGGAATTCAAACATGTTTGGAATGACATAAGGGTGAGTAAATAATGAATTTTTCAGTTTTGGACGAATATCTATATATAAAATATACTGTATATAACATATCCTCAATGTCCTCTCTAACTCAAAATTTTCTATTGAGTAAATGATGACAGAATTTTCATTTTTTGGCGAACTGTCCCTTTAAGAGCTGCAACATATGTGCAGTGTATATATATTTCCATATACACACATCTGATGTGCCTCTACAGAATAAATGGCTTTAGACATGATATGTTTCTGATATTTCCAGCTGTCTGGAAAATTAAGATCAGACAAAACTTGCAAGCAAATGTTCTTGGCCAGTCCGAATGCATATACCTCTGTCTGTTTATGCTCTGCTTACATCAACAATTACAGCATATTTGCTCAAAATCCTTACAGGATGGCAAACAAGCTAGGTCATATTTTTTTCTCTCTAACCAGAATCCCTGCCAGACCTCACACTTTGTTACTTTGTACATCTTACAATGTAGACCCGGCCAGCTCCAATCACTCACCCCATCAAAGTATGACTTTCAAAATATTTTGAGTCATTACTACTGTGCTCATTAATTGTACCACACCTCCCTAAACCCACTCTTCAGTCTTTTAATAGCATAAAGAATGACATTCATTATATCCCAGTGTAAAACACACAGGACCCAATGCTCTTTCCTGTACAAGGAGGTTAAAATTCATAAAGATTGTCAGAAAAAGGAAGAACGAAACACTGACATCTGTTCTTTTTGGGAGTGGTACGGTAGACTTTCCCCCATTCATCTTAGGGCTTTCATGTATTACATACTAACTTCATAGAAAAATCTAAATCGTTACACCTTTAACAGAAAAAAAGATCCAGCAGAGCCAACGTTGGCCTGTCTTTAGTTTTTACCATCCTTTGTGCCAAATTCACAGAGCTCTAATGCAGAAAAACTGACGCTCAAGTCTCCTTTCATCTCAACCTTGAAATATATTTAATTACTTACCTAAATATACATATGAAACCAGGGAGAAGCAGAACAGTGCCGTCCAGCTTGGCTGTGAATTTGACCCAGGTCCAGACATTAACTGGATCAATAAGTGTCTGTGAATGCAACGAAATATCACTCACTGTCAGATAACCCCGGTGGTTTATAACCATGAGAGTGGCTCTTACCAGAGAGACCAAAGCTGGACCGTTACAAAAGAGAGAAAAATACGATACAAAATATACGATTGCAGAAAGGAAAATTAAAGTGAAACCGGAGGATTTTGGTTCGTACCGCCAGTAAAATTCTACGAAAACCTTTGCAAGAAAACAGAAGACAGAATGAACAAATGATTCTTTATAATGTGTAAACATTCTTTTACTTTGGCCTTGTGAGATAACTTCATCAGCAAATCAATGACTTGTGATTTTCTTGAAAGAGTAACCAAAGCTTAGTAAACGGTCAGTTATACTTAAACGTAGAAAAAAAACTTTATTTTTAAGTCTAAAAGGCTACAAGCAAACACATTGCATTGATTGTTGGTTGGCATTGATGTAAATTCTAGGAATATCATAATCATAGCCATTAGATACTGCTTTTCTGTAACCTTGTGCTTTTGAATTACTTCTCTTGATCATTTTAATTGTAAGTACACTCACTTATCATTCTGTACACATTTATATTTTCATTTGCATGGGATTGCTGTTATTTTAACCTACAGGCCTTGTAATTCTAAAAAAAAAATTTTGTTTTGGATAACATGTTTCTAAGCGACATACACAAACATACAACCAAGGGCAGAGTTACTTGTTCACTTCAGAAAAAGGGAAAAATGACCTTGTGCAGTTTCTTTCTAGTCACCTGGGAACATGAGCCGTGAGTGTGTGCTTGGAGAGATCTGCTGTGATTTACACTCTCACAAAACAGCTCTGGTTCATACAAACTTCGAATTCAACCGTTGCTCTAACAGCTGAGCTACAGGAAAGCATACCAGTCGGTCCGTTCACATTCAAAATCAAGCTGACTGTGTATGATTATGCAACCCGTTCTCACTCCGACTCGCCACATATTGACACTCGGTCAGCGCCCCTTGGGCGTCACCTTTGAGCGCGCAGGCTACCCCTTTGGCGTCGAGCAGGGAACTGTGTTGCTGTTCGCTAAATGCTCCAGACCGAGACTCGTGCAATTCTTAGCATTTCATAATTATTTGTGGTTTTAATATTTTGGAGCACCTGCTGATTAAATGTAAATTTGGAATGGTCTCTTATTTTTTCTTGACATGATCAAGAATGATGTTTCACGCTGCAGTCAATAACTTTTTAGGATGCAAATGAATTAAAATCAGCTTTTGAGCAAGTACAAGTTTCAAGTGTTGAAAATCTGATTAACAAGGATTTAAGGTTCACAATGAATAATTTATTACAAGTCGAGCTCTTGGATACGATTTCATAAATGTAAATTACATGTCATCTGACTTCAACCCACATAAAGAAAAGTAAGCTGCATTTTCATGTTTCAAACTGAGGTGGCAATAAAGAATCAAATGATGAGGATTGCAGCTTTAAGATGCTGATTAAAATAATGCCGGCATAGATGAATTAGGTTAGCACAGACCCAAAAACAGACTCCAAATTCCATAATGGAGAATAAAATACAGCATTGCTGTTACGCAATATGACAAGGAGATACAAGTTATGTAAGGAAGTTTTCAATAAAGGACGGAAGAAAATCTTTTGACCGTAGGGTTTTCCTAAACTGTGATCAGCAGTAATTCATTTCACGCTGGAGAATGTTCCCGAATCCCCTGTTTTTTCCAACCCAAACCAGCCATCTCCAAATAACACCCAACGAGGGACCCAACGCAGTGATGTCAGCCGTACACGACTGTGACCAGCGATTATGTTCGGTCAAATAAAATTTAATGATAATTTACAAAGCACATTGTGGCCCCACCCTGATATCCTGGCCGGGGCCGAACGCCCAGCATAGATCAGATTGAACTTGGCCCCATGGACTCTCCAGATGTGTCATAGCGTCAACATTTGGTCTTTTTACAATCTCAGAGCTTTCCCCACCATTTCTCACTCGATATCCTCTTTATCCCGTGAAGAACTTGAAACCGCATGCTAGTTTTTCCACAGCAACTTGCCAAATTTGATTTCTCTGATCTATCAGGGTATCTTTCTTGGACTTGTGTCGCTTCAAGAAACACTTAGAAGGTGCTTTTGATCCCAAAAGCCTGAGTATTAAACATTCAATCAGCAACTTGTCCATTAGTGTACTACAAGCATAAAGGATATATCAAGACACTTTACATGTTATTGCAGTTATAGATGCCATGTAGTGATCTTTAAAAAAGATCTTAAGCCTTGTGGGAATGTACTGGAAAATATAATGCATTTCCATATATTGGAACTGTAATTGTCATATATTTTCCGATACATAAAAAGTGGCAATTCCTTGTGTGTTATTCAATATAGGAATAATAGTATGTAGGAAAATATACTTTCTTTGCGTGAGGGGAAAACAGTACAACATGTACGATTCTGTTGGAGGTTAAGTGATGGCCAGACTCAGGATATACTTGGAGATCTTCGTGTGATCATATCAAGCAAACTTGATTCTTTTTTAAATTGATGATAAAATGAATAAGACCCCCTTCTTCTGATGCCAGTACATGTTAACTCTCATGCAAACTTTATTAATGATGCTATGAAAATGATAGATATCCAAATAAAAACACTAGGTTCCCACGCAGCCTCAGCCCTGTCTAGTAATGTTTGGAATGTCAGCTTTCTGAGCTCTGCCATGTTTACAGAGGACCCTATAGACGTGAAAACACCCAGTTTCCATTTTACAAGAAATTTGTTGCAAGAAATGAATAGATGAAAACCCAGTGGAAAGCTTTAAGCCGAAGCAACACATGCCAATGCCTCAGAAATGTTTTAACTTTGCTTTGTAATAAACACAACAGTGAACTCTCGTTGGTCATCGCTTTTCTTCCAAGCACTTAATGACATTCTGAGGTTGGTTATTTATGGGAGTGACAACAGCATTCTGAAACGAAATTTCCTTTCGATGTTAAGGGGGTTTACCCCTTCATTCAAAACTTTGAAGCTTATGCTGTATGTAGTAATTGAATGTTCCATAATACAAACTAAATGGCCTTTACCATGAAGCAGTGGAAGAATACCAAAAAAACAATCATCAATCTTCTATCACCATTTTTCCATAGTGGATGTAAGTGGCTTGCTTGTAAGACCTGGGACGTCTTTTCACAACTACCCAACGCTCTTTGGCAACATTTCTTGCCGTCTTGTCTTGCTCAAGGCTGCATTCCAGGAGAAGAGGGGTTCTTTTGGTCTATTTCTAAGCACCTGTTACCTTGGAGACTGGGTAACCAGGGAAACACAAAGCAGCAGAGCACTATGAGACACTCTCCTTAGAAATGTAAAAGACACACCTTTGGAAATGAAGTGGTTAGGAATGCAATAGTTTAGCTTGTGTAATGCAGCCCTTGGTTTCAAATCACGTATCTTAAACAGACCCAGACATCACGGTTATTCAAGTCCAGCAACAAGATTCGTTTTACTCTTTTAAAGTTCAGAAAACTCAAAACGAAAGGTTTGAAACAAGAAATATCTGACATTTAGAAAGCTTACTTTGAGGGAAATTTTATTGCTCAGCGGATGCTTATTTATAGCTCAGAAGATTTTTTTGGTTGTCTTGTTTAAGTCTCTTATTAAGTCTGTTTTCCTAAAATTGTTTTAGAAAATAAAAACGAAAAGATCGATTAGAAGTGAAATCTGGATTTGAGTTCATATTGAGACCTTCAATAACATTGACTTTTGATTGCAGACTTGACAAATCTGAGCTCAGTTTGAGACATTGTTGACATCTCTTCTGAAACTCGAATTGAGCAATTTGTGAGGTTTCTGACTCTTTTTCTCAGAAGAAATATCTGAGATGCAAGGGACTTCATCAAGCAAAAGTTCCCATTTGCTCTCCGTTTAATCTCATTGATTCTTAGGAGAAATAGTTGAGATATTACAGAGATCTTAATATGACCAAGATTTTCTAACTAGCATGTTTGACTTTGCACTACACAGATGAATGTTAAAGAATCAACAAACATGATGTAGATTTTCAAGTTCACTCAAATGTTCCAAGAACATTTTGTTTGCTAAAATGAAATGTATACCTCATTACGTGATCTGAAACAACTCAACAATTCCATTCCTATAAAAACAAGATGCAAAATAAGTGTCCACTAAGAGAAACCTCATGGCATTAATGTCCTCCATTGGCAGGAGTAGCATGCAAATAAAATACATTTTGGATTCTGGATGCATATACTGACATTGTGTTGATTTGACATTTGAGTGACTGACAAGCCATGAATCCATGCGCTCAACAGTGACCTCTAACAGTGATGAATTGGGATCTAATGCCCACATTTGTTTGACGGAGCGAGTTCTACATTTTTGGAAGTGCAGGTTGCATGTTCAACTTCAGCGAGTGTTTAGAAAAGTCAACACAATTAACCACAAGAGGTTAATCTGTCCCCACCCCTCACATCACTTAACATTCCTTCCTCTCCTTACGGCAATTAATAACCCCCAAAATACCACAGTAAAACGCGGTCATTAAACACAGACAGCCGTGCCTGAGACTTCTGCAGCTAACGTTCTAATTCCAAACATACTTCCCATAATCATATTTTATATAATATCTCTAACAGTCATTATCAGTGCAGCGTCTGTCTTGATACAGTGCAGAGGAGTTGTTCTGTTGATATTGTGACATTTGGATAAAAATATCAACATTTGACCGTTGACCGAAGCAACTGTTCTGTCATCTCAATAGGATAAGCTTGAGATTTTACATTCAGTGAGGGAGATTCCATCTATTTTATTATTTATTAAATTAGTCAGATCAGACCAACCAGAATCAACACTGTAAAAAAAGATTGTATTTTAACAGGAAAAAACCTTAATATTTCACTGTAATTTTCTCTTTTTTTTTTAAATTGTATACAAATTTTATTAAAATTACGGACAATTATCTGTTAATTAATAACCCACATATTATTTCACGTGTTAAGACAATAATGACAAATTACATGTTTTTCTTGTTTTTGTAGAGAAAAAAATACTGTAATATTTATACAGTAATTTTACTGCTTTCTTAAATAACATACACATTTATGTAAAATTATGATAATTTTCTGTAATTAAATTTGTTGCTCATTATATAAAGGTTTATTTCTATAAAAAGAATTTAACTTTTTTCTTCCGTATTTTTAAGTCAGATCTTAGTTTTTTTATTAGTGTATGCATATTTTTACATTAAAATTTTTTAGCAAACTGTTTAGTTAGGCTACAATACACAGTCAAAATTACAAAGCTGCACTACTCTTGAGGTTGGAACTTTCATGTTTCCTGAAAGTGATATGACAGCCCCGTTGAAAAAAACAGCAAATGCTGGTTAGGTGTGTTTTGAAGCATTCTACATAATATTGAGCTTAAGTAAACTTCCTCTTCTCACACGTGTTTTTCTTTAAGTACACAGAACTATATGATACGATTTGCCTGGGCAGTACACACACCTGGTAAGTATGTGTAACGTTAGATTTCTTTCTGACTTTCTTTTGCATTCCATTTGAAACACTAATTTCAACAATAACTGTTAATGATAAAACATTTGCTCTCATTTTTTAGATGAAGGGAAGAAAAGCTACCCAGGCACCCAAACTCCATCAGTAGTAAGTGTTTAAACATTCGACCTGAGTATTTGTATTATGTTGTTATTAACAATTGTGTAATATTATGTATATGCTTAATACTGTTATAATGTAACTCTGTAACCGTTTGGGTTACGTATTTCGTGGGTGTTTTTGGGGCTATTTAACTTTAATAATACGGAATATATAAAACCCTCGGACACGGACAAGCTCTTTCATCAGCTTTATTCTGCTGACTTCCCCCTCTCCTTTTCTCTCCTTCAACCTAAAAGTCCCATAAACCACAGGCGCTTAAAACATAACAAAATAAGGGACTTTTTATTTTCTAACTCTTACAATAACAATCACGTACTGTTAAACATTTACATCATTTGTGAAAGAAAAATTGTCCATTCCTTTAAACTGGTGACTTGTTTTGCTGATTTAATGATGGAAGTTATAAGACTTACATTTAAGTTAGCATTGTAACAAGTATACTCTGTATTCACATTGCCATAATGTATAATGATGGCAGATTTAGTCCTTTATCTAACGTTACTACATTGCATATTTGCCACAGACTCATTGACTTTTTTGTGGTATGTTTTTACTTATGGTATGATTTACTTATTCTGACAGTTTTTGTCCAAATATACTATCAAAACTTCCTCCAATATCTATTTGTGACCCTGTGTAAATGTTTTCAACACCACTTGAAACTGTTTTGTATTTCTCCAGGATTAAAAGTTTGTTTTATAAGAATTTGATGAATGTATTGTATGGGGATGTACTTATTATTTACTTTATTATATTCAACCATTTTGATAAGTCTGTGAAATAACTGTTTTTCCCTGTAAAACATTTAAAGAAAAATTACGTAAATGTAATGTTTTTCCCCATTATTTGATTTACAGAGTTTCATCTTAATTTTATGGTTTTTGTTTGGCAGCCGCTGCTTCCAGTGATTTGACCGTTTTTTTACGGTATTTTTTTTTACAGTGGAGTATATACAGTAAAACAGCCATTTTAACCAAACGCAAATAAAATACAGTAAAGGTTCCAGTTGATAACATTATTTGCATGCACTAATAATGAAGAGCACTTCTAAAGCTTCCATTAAGCCTAGTTAATGTATTTTAACACATATATTTCAAATGAAAGTTTGAATCTGTTAACATTTGTTAATGCACAATGAACTAAAATGAACAACCAAAAAAATAACATTTCTATTAACAAGCATACAGAAAACAAAGACGAAAGGCTGTAAAAATAAATTTCTCATAGTTCTGTTAGATAAATCATGAAGAAAACTCACCATCAAAAAAAATGGTGCTACGTAGCACTAAAAGTGGTTCTTGGCTCGTAATCATAGGGGAACCACTTTAAGTGCTACATAGAACCATATCTTGGTGCTTCAGTGGTTCTTCAGCGGTTCTTTGTGATGACCGAGGTGCTTTATAGAACCGCTGAAGAATCATACAGGGGCTTAACAGATTCTCTATATGGAAGCAGTGCTGTATGGTTCTTCAGCGGTTCTATATAGCACCTCAGTCATCCCAAAGAACCGCTGAAGCACCAAGATATGGTTCTATATTGCATTGAAAGTGGTTCCCCTATTATTAAGAGCCAAGAACCATTTTTAGTACTATATAGCACCATTTTTTAGTGTTAATGAATAGGACCTTATTGTAAAACATGTCAATGAAAACACAGTAGATGACAATAAACCACACATCACAAAACACATTTGATTGGTCATGAGTTTTTTTAGGTAACACATTCAGGTAAAGATTGTACTTATACACATGTGCCACATCCCAAATGTGTTCTTAAGGTTTAATACGGCAAAAGACTTTTAGCTCACAGCTCTAAGACTAAACACAGGACATTTCACATGTGTGTGGTACATAAACATTGATTTCCTGCTAGTTCTACCCAAATAGCTCAGACCACATCAAACACAAGAAGTATTAAACCGACTGCAACAATCGTCTCTTTTGGAAGTATCCCACTCAGATCTACAGTAGCTTTTGTGAAAAGGTCTGAAAGTTTACAAAGATTCACAAATCACAAAAAAACAAGCCATTCTGGTCATTTTAAGAGACGATGTCAGTGTTAAGATTCTGTAGAAACATATTTTACCAGCTCAACTGTCTTCCTGTCGTAATGTCAATCGTAATGGCTTCAAAACAACATGCATTGTGAGTAGTGCTATAAAACTGACAAAAATGAAAGCTGAGCAGAAAATACTTCAGAGGGCAAAACAAAGTAAAGATGTGATTTTGGCCAATTTAGCCATCCTTACTACATCACTGTCTCCATCACTATTTCACCCTGACACAAACTCTTGTGTATGATGTCAACCGATTAGATTTCATCGCTTGCAAACCGACAGTGATTCGATTTGAGGCTTGATTTGGAAAACCAAATCGGATTTGCGCGCAGTTTGAACACAGTCTTTGAGTACCTGCGGCAAATGCTCGGAAAATGTGCCACGGGAGGATTGAGCGGAGATGGAATGGGTGTGGTGACGGAGAAGTGCTCGGCGGGAAAAAAAGAGTGTCTCTGTCTCACTTACTCAGAATCAGCCTCGCCGTGTCCTGCTCTCTGTTAATGAGCCCCTTCTGAGGGTTGTTATCTTAAAGAAAACAGCAGTTGCCCAGACGTCCTGTCAAACTAGACACTTGAAAGGCAGAAGGGAAAATTTCGCTAGCACTTCCGCTCATGCGGTGCCGAAGAGCGATTTAGTGACTCAGACGCATCTCAGCCAAAACAAAGCCACCCTGGCACACGGGTCAGCATCTCTGCTTTCATGAGAGCCGCCTGTGGGGCGTCCGCATAGTCTACGTCTGAAATCTCTGCCTCTTCATTAGGCCGCGATTAATCATGCCAGCTCGCCATGAGCCATCGCATCTGGGCGCATCCAGTAACATTTTAGCGCAGTTACTGGAAGCAGAGAAGCTTTTCGGCGGGCAGAACTTTGGGAGGATCTAACCGTAGGGGATGAGAAATGGAGGTGGCTTTACACTCATTTCCCTTTAGTCACGTGGCGAGTTGGTGCTTTGGATCGTGCTCGCTGATGCGGTCCATTTCACAGGAGGAACCGGACCGAGCCCACTGCGTCACAGCCATGTCTTCCATCCCATTTATTATGTTCTGGACGCTCATTTAAAATATATGCGAGGTAAATGAATTGTAACACCTAAGTAAACACCAAAAAACAACACCACTGGATTTGGACTATGAACCCATAAGAAAGAAAAATCACATCTCTTTAATATCTCCGTTATTTCTCATAGACATCAATGAGATTAAATGGAGAGCAAATGGAAACTTGTGTCAGTCTCAGATATTTTTCCTGAGAAAAAGAACCAGAAATCTCACAAGTCTCCATTAGAGTTTCAGAAGAGGTCTCATAAGTGTCATAGATTTGCCAAGACACAATCAGAAGTCACTATTATTTTAGATCTCAACATGAACTCAAACATTTCTCATCAAATTAACCCAAATCCATTACTTTACCTCTACAATCTACATTCATATTACACCTCCATACTCTTCATGGATTTCAACAATCGTCTCATTTGTTTCTATTTCTCCTAAGTAATTTCAGGAGAAACATCTGCGACATCTGAAAGACAGCTGACAGAACTCCATCAAATCTTCTGATCTATGAAAGAGCGACCTCTGAGCAATTGAACTTTCTTCAGGCCATGCTACAGAACGCAGTGAATATTCGTGACAGCACCACTCTAATGCGATGGTTCCAATATAAAAACAGCTTTACACCTCATGTGCATCCCAAAATCCCCCCGGCATGACGCAACATGTTTCTCTCTCTCTCTCTCTCTCACTGTTGGCCTGTATGACACTTGTTACTGTAAATCTCGAGTTTTGTGGCCCAGGGCATGACGTCTGTATAAAACCCAGAGTCAGCAGAAATGGGCTTCAGTAATTAACTCAAAGGTTAGTCTTTTGTACACATCATAATGAGATAGAACAGCGTAACCTCCGGCGGCTGTGCTTTTGTGGTGTGACATTGTCTAACTATGGCATGACTTTCAGTTGGTGGCTACAGGCTGGTGTGCATCAGGCAGTGAAAGAAAGGATTGCACATTTACTAGGACTATGAAACGTGCAGAAGGATTTATAGGTGTTGGCTCCAGTACATTCTGGCCTGTTTTATAACGACAGCAGCGTCTTCAGCTGGTGGCCTGTTTCTCTCCGTCAGGGCGCCTACACACTTTACGCTGCGTCTGAGAATGCTGTGAATTCATTCATTTTAATGGGTATGATGCGTCACACTGAGACATACTGCGAGGGTTTATAGAAAAAGATGCTCTGTTATGTTACCAAAGAGTCGAGACAATTTAATGCACACATCTCAAATGAAAAAATGAATTATATATAGTCGTGGCTAAAAGTGAGGTCTTCATTCGAATATATTATTAAAAATACATTAAAACTTGACAATAAATTACAAGTAAATTACATATTTTATTTGTAATTAAATTACAATTTAATTACAATAAATTGTCAATTATTATTGACAATAGAGTCCCAGAATGACAAAAAATAATAATATTATAAATATTAATTACTTACTAAAATTGTCATCAATATATGTTTTATTTTCTCAGGTTTTTTGCAAATGCATTTTCTTTTCAATAAACCCCATATTTCATATTCAATAAACACATTTCGTGTCTAAAACCACGCAGAAAACGCGAGCGGCGCCACTTTCTCTAGTAAAATGACCCGCGGTGCGCATGCGGCACTCAGTAAAGTTGAACTATTTCCATCTCTATCCCTAGAGGCGCGCCTGCCTCGTGTCTACATTTAAAATAACGAACTTGCACGCACAAAAGACACGAAATATGAATCGCCCCTTAGGCCGTCTTCACACCTGACTTCTTTTTTTAAGATGCTAGCATCTGTTTTACATCATAATCCTATGGAGTAAACCTTGTTTTTTAAAAAAAGTCCTCAGCACTTTTTTAAACGCCAGCGTCTTTTTCTGCAGCTCAGAGCGTCTTTTGAGGTTGAAAAAAAGTTTTCTGAAAATAAAAATGCCCTACGTCGAGCACCTTTTTCCCAGCTAACCAATGACAGAGACCTGTCGTTTCCATAACAGTATGCGAGGAACGTGATTGGTCGAGAAGGCTCAAGCTTGAAAAAATAAAATGCATTGTTTTGTATAAATGTAAGTTTAATTTTCACTTTCAAAAACTTTTAATTGCATTTCTAGCGAGAAATTAGTATTGCAGTTTTTAAATATGTGATTAGTTATGGCAAAGACGCTCTCTGTTTATAATTCAAATAGAATTCCGTTACGCTGCCTATGAAGCCTGTCTCTCTAAGCTGCTTTCGTGCACAAATGCTATCTTTGAACATTGCCGGCTGCTATTTGTAACCACAACACTGCGAGCGTTTTTTTTTTTGTTAAAAAAGAAGTCAAATGGGAACACGGCCTTAGCTGTTATAAAATGCACTTGTAACCCACTGCTTTGCGGGGCTTATTGCTTTTATAAAACGGTTATTCCATATGCGTAGTAAGGTTTCATAAAATAAAGTAAATAAAGTGATATTTAGGCTATGTAATGCAGTCAGCAGTTATAAATCGGGGTATTTTATAACGCTTAGAACTCGGCTCAGCCAATCACAATCAAGGATCAGAACTGACCGTTTTTTAATATAACCTGAAGGAACATGAAAAGCAAATATTGTGCAAATAAGCCAGCAGAAAGAAATAAGATACCATTTCAAAATTATTTTCAGTTTTTCTGAATTTACTAGATATGTGTTTAAAACATTCAATCTGTGAACTACTAACAATATTTCTCCCAAATTGCATAAAAAATATTGTTTCTATTTGCATTTATTTACAGAAAATGAAAACCGAAGAAACAGGTGAAATAACAGAAAAGATGCTCTGTACTTTCAGACCTCAAATACCGCAAAGAAAACAAGTTAATATTCAATTTTTTAATGTGATAACCTTGATTTTTATCACAGTTTTCATGCGTCTTGTCATGCTATCAGTCTTTTTTCACATTGCTGTTGGATGACTTTGTCACTGAGGTCTGATTTTGTTGAAATTCAACAGACACTGGACTGGAACAGCCACAATACATCTAGAACTGCTGATTAAATGAACATTTGGAGCAGTCTCTTAATTTTCTCCGCGGCTGAACATATACTGAACACAAACACGTTGTGAAGTTTCACCTGAAGAAGCAGAAGCCGATAATAAGCAGTAGGATTTGTGCAGCGGCCACACCGCAGGGCCAGAACACCCCGAGTGAGACCTGTTAGAAGCTTATTAAAGGTTGGCGACCAGGGCCGGGTATTTTCAGAGTGACGCGTTCATTTCCAGCAAGACTGTGGTTCATTGTAGAGTGATGGGTTCAGACTTTCTCATAGGCCACACACACGGTGCAGTGAAATAGATGCAGTAGAAGGTTTTGGACTTCTCGTGAGGTGACCAGCCAAACCACCCCAAGGGCTGGTTCTTGTTGGTGCTGTGCCACCAGGTCCTAACAGTGTCAACATCATTACTGTCAGACGCAATAAATGCCTTGAGTTCTTATGAGCTGCACAGCATCGGTCAACCGGATTTCTCTCTCTCACTCTCTCTTTGGATCAACTCGCTCACCTTCCGTCCTACACGCGCACTGAACTGTGGGAACAGAGATCCAATAAACAGGACAAACAAAAGGTCAGGGCCAGTGTGACATCCTTTATTTGTTAATATATCAAAGACACAAACTGTACATGTGGCTCATAAACTTCCTGTAGCGGGGATGGCAGCCTGATGTTTTAAACCACACATGGGGGATTACATCCTTGTGCCCAGACAGAGTTAAAAGGTCAAGACACCGGGATTAATTTGTGCCGGAACAAGCCAGATCCGTATCTCCCACCACAGGAACTGAATGTGTAAAAACAAAAACACGTATATACACAGTTAGGGTCATCTGTCTGTCTGTCTGTTTGTCTGTCTATCATCCATCCATCCATCCAATAAATTGTCACATTTTAATGGTTTTTAATAGTGAGATCTGACAGCTTTTCATCATTGCTCACTTCAGTTTTATTAATCTAGGTCAGGCAGAACATTGAGAATAAAAAGATGTTTTACGAAGGTGTCTTCCTGTCAAATGTTCCATAATATCATTTTGTGTCTTTCTCTGGAAAAATTCAGGAGATTCGTCCTGCAAAGCATCAGACTCACAAACGCAGGCTGCTTTTTGTTCCAATGTGCACAATGTCTTCCAAATAAAGCTTGGCCATTGTGTGCGGACACTCAGATTTGTTTTCAATGAAGGAGGACCGCTTGTGAACACAGTTATTTGAATCTATGGAAATGACAAAGAAGCCTGGCTGTTGTGAACGAACATTAGTCTATTGTGGCAAATTGCTTAGATGCTTTTTTGTCATTCGAAGAAGTTTACACTCTCATCCACATTGAGCGCTCTGCTCTTGACCTAAACCAGTTAACAACTCTAATTCCTTAACGATTCATATGGCAGCTATTACAGTAACAGAACAGATATGACAGATACTTCCAGTGTAAAAGAAATTGAAGTTTACAATATACTTGTGAACAAATGTTAAGTGAATGAAAAATACAAAGCTATCCATTTATAAATGATACATTTCTCACTTCATCCGCCATCTTGGATAAACTTCATGATGCTGATGTGTTAAATAAAGAGCCTGCACATGATTTTTTTCTTCCTCATAACCGTCTGCAGGTGTTTAGGGTCGTAGGGGCTAAGTTAGTCAGACCTGATTGGGATAAAGTGTAACAAATGAAATCCAGCATACACTGTAGGAGGTCATGGCTTTCGAACCTGTTAAGTACTTCCTGTAAGTCATATTGCTTTATTATAAAATGCCCTGGTAAATTCGGGGACATTACTTCCAGGACATAGGCAATGTTGCTTTAAGCCTTGTTTATAATGACACAAATAGTCATTTTGCCATATATTATATAATTATTGTAACCCTGGATCACAAAACCAGTATTAAGCAGCACGGGGACATTTTTAGGAATAGTACTAAGTACTAGAAAAGTACTAAAGACATGCTTAAATTGGTCCATCCCCTCAAAGTGGCTCAACTGAATTTTTTTGAAGCGACGAGAATATTTTATGTGCGAAAACAAACCAAAATAAGTTGTCATGGGTTGTAATTTTGATGTGAACTTTCCCTTTAAGACTGCTTTTGTTGTCCAGGGTCACAATTTACATTCAGTAAAAAGCCCAAAATCGCTGTCGCATTGGTTATTCAGAATGAAGAATAAGAGGCAGAAAAAATGTGGAACCTGTAGGACAGATGTTTTAACCGGCATATGAATGTAAAAACGGTTTAATGCATAATTTCCTGTGAATTTAATACATCACCCAGCTCTTGGTTCTATGAAAATGTAATCCAACGCTTTAAGCGCAGGTATAAGAGTCCTATACACGCAGTATTAGACAGGGTGGAGGACCCAAAACTGTCCAAATGTTTCCGTTTGAGAACAGTGAAAAAAACGCTCAATCAATATCATTTACATGCCACTGTACAAACTGCAAAAAAATATAGTTGCAAAAATGTAAAAGAGAGAATACAGCACACCTGGTTGATATTAACATAGAAGGTCAAAACCGAAGAGATGATGGAAAGTGGAGAGAAATATGGGAAACGATAAATATGAAAAACTAAAATTCTTTCTCTATCTGCTCTCCACAGATGGCACCGAAGGAAAGTAACAACGTTTAAAATGGTGAGATGTATTTTCAGACGTCTGGACAAAGATCAGGCATGCGGTTGACATGAAATCCAGCCGGCAGCATGGGGAAGGCTGCACCCTGCCATAAAATCAAATCCTGACATACATTCTTTGGGGGGGAAGGAAATTCCTAAAAGTTCCTTTGAGCCTTTAGTTATTATAGTTTGAAATTTTTCATTTCAGTTTATTTTAAGACTGCCTTAAAGTCAAATTTTGTTTACTTTTCATGCAATGCCGCATAGTATTATAATATTACAGCTTCAGTTGATTTTGATTTTCATTTCAGCGAACACATTTTTGTTTTTCACTGCTATTTTTTATCTTGGTAATAGTTTTCACTAATCATAATATTATTTGAACCTTGCGGAGACCCCCGTGTCCTACAGATGAAGCCGGCCTAGAGCTGTGGGAGAAGGATGACTGCAGACTGTGATGGAGACAGAGCCGTCTGCTGCAGCCCGACTGCAGGATTAGCTTTACAAAAGAGGTGGTGGCTGGAAGTGGGCAGAGTGGCCTGGCTCAAAGACGCTTCCTTTGTAAGCAGCCAACAAAACCGGCCTTTGTGGCCATCGTGGCACTGCCGAAACGTCTCTTCAGACCAGAGGCAGCCGCCCGCTGAATTCTCCAAAACACGTTTTACTGGGAGCGTTTGTCTTGTGTTGTAGTTCCCCAGAATAACACCGCTATGTAAATATTTGATGGAGATGTTTTAGAGATATGCTTATTGAAGGCATCTGACCTAAATTGAAAAGAAACGGATGAATTCCTGGTCTTGTTTTGCGTTTGCAGAGCTTGATATCTCACAATATACAAGACCTCTGTGTTCATGATAAAATGCTTCTATTCAAAAACCAGAAAGTATGTGACTGTCAGTACATTTTATGGAAAAAGTGGCAAAAAATACAATGCATTCTGTAATACCATGTTTTCAATTGGTCTGTTTTCTAAAACTTCTTATTGCTTATTTCTACACTTTTTTCCTTATGTCTCTATCCTGTCTGTTCTAAAATGTATTTTCTGCAGTGCACAATGCAGTAATAGAAACATTGTCACCTTCATTAGCTTCATTGCAACCAACTTACAGTAAAACTTTTACCTCCACCACCTTCTCTGTTTAAAACAGAGCAGATAACTCATAAATGTTAAATTGAAATCAAATTCTATCAAACTGACATCATGAAATTGTACCTGACAGCTCAAATTCTAAATCATTATCATAAGCTTACCGATATAAATCGGGGTAAGCTAAGGAGTTTTGAACACTTATTTGTTTATGTAAAACAGATTTTTGTTCGTTTTTAACAAAGAAAGTTACAGACTGCAGCTTTAGTTAAGAATGAAAACTCTGTCATGAATTACTCGCTCTCTTGTTGTTCCAAACCTGTATTCATTTCTTTGTTCTGTTGAACACAAAGAAAGATATTTGGAACAATGTGCCTTAGACTTTCCTAAATTCCTCAAAATATCTTCTTTTGTGTTAAGCAGAACAAAAAAATATATACAATTATTTTTCCTACTATGGTAGCCAATGATGTCCCAGAAATGTCAGTTGCTGACATTTTTCCAAATATCTTTCTTTGCGTTCATCAGAACAAAGAAGTTTACAAGTTTGGAACAACTTGACAGATTTTAATGTTGGGGCTGTCGCGTTAAGGTACATTAAATTATAAATAACTTTGAAAGATACAGTTTCAGGGCTGATGGCATCTACTGCCCCCTGTTTTACCATCCAATAGGCTTGAACGATCAGCAGTCTGTGCCCAGCTGGCATGTCTGTGTCTTTCCTCTTTACTCCAGAGATTGTCTTCATTAAACAAGCCCTGGGATGGGGCAGCCGCATGGCACTGCATTAGTTGCTTTGTTCACTGTAAAAACCACCTGGATTGTGTTTTCGCAGTCTATATATAGTCTCACCTCTAAATGTGAACCACCTGTGCTGGACTAAGACAAAATTCCCCAAAGCTGGCGGAGAGCTGAGACACAGAATAGCGGCTTTAAATGACCTATCTTGAGCACCAGCGGCGCAGCAAAACATCTTGATCACGACAAATTTGCAATGCTACGCATATTTATTACAAACCTCTTAAAGAGCCATCAGTCATCCCAGTGGAAGTCGCTCGGCCTTAAACAGATATCGGATTGGTTGATGGTGCCACCATCACATAAGTCTCAAGCCTGTTGTGATAATCCTGACCTGTGATGTCAAAGGAAGACAGAGAAAGTCACTTGAGAAACATTTGATTTAAAGTTAGAGGGGGAAATCATAAGTCTGGTCACTTTGAAGTAAAAGCAAACCCCTTTTAACTTTAAACTGCTCTTAAAGGGACAGTTCACCCAAAATAAACTTCCATTGTATGGACACAAAACCACTGAGACATTTCTCAAAATATCTTCTTTTGTGTTCTACAGAAGAAAGAGTCATATACAGGTTTTAAACAACATGAGGGTGAATAAATAATGACAGAAGTTTTATTTTGGGGTGAATTATCCCTTTAATGTCACCTGTCACTTCCTGCAGCTGGAGTTTTTTTTTTTTGAAGGAAAACCAAAAGTGAAATGCACCACTTGTTGCTCACGCTTTAAAAATGAGTTTGTTTGTTTGTTTTGTTTCGGATGAGCAATGCTGCATCATATTTTTTTCTACCGGGCACACTGTTATTAAGCTCAAGTCTTATTAAGTTGCTGTGTCAGAGCCAAACCAGGACTGCAAGAAAAAAGTCCAAACATACGAGTTCTAAGCCGGGCATCCAGCAGCTGTTGGGATGTAAAAATGGATCCTTTGAACAAGTTCATAAATGTTCATCCCAGAAACAGCGACCCCACACGCAGCCGGTGAGTCATGTTTGCTTGGCAGTGACCTTCTTACACATCGGTCATTTATTTTTTATTTTAGGAAACATTATTAATGTTGGAGGAACATTAGAATGTATTTTTAGCCCTTTACATACCAACCTCTGTTTCGCCCTGTGCGTTTAGAATTTTTTTGTATCCTAATGCATCTACTCTGAAACGTCTGGTCGACTTCAGCCAAGACGTTGGCGTGACCCTGTCTCAGATGCCCACGGCTGGGATTTTTCATAAATGTTTGGCGAAGCACTGAAAGCGAAGCTTGGAAGTCTACCTGGAAGACTTTGGTCTTTAAATAGACGGCGGCGTCACCCTCTCTCCCGCCGGGCACTTTGATACTGACACTCGCTGATGAATTACAACGTTCACTGGAAATGTTGAAGAAGTAGAGAAAATAAAGTCATTTTGTGCAATTGCGGTTAAACTTCGAGCTGGCCAGTCACGTCTTGGGATCTTAAGTGTTTTGGGGTGTGATATTTTTAGAACGCAACTTTTTTCCATTAGCAGAATACGCTCGCACGTTTCACAATCCCATGCTGGCTTTTCCATGCTTTTTTAGTGATGTTGGTATCCTGACACTGTTTTGACATGCCTTTGAGTCAGTACACCGTGTTTTTGAAGAACGGGTCTTTATTGCTTTTTTGTTCGAGAGGAACCCGTCTCGTTTTCAAATTCTCAAAAATGACCAAACGAATCGTCCACAGAACAAATTGCTCACAATTCTCTGCTCAAGACCTACAGCAGTGGGAACAGAATAAGCGCGCGTCTGTGAAATAAAACAATAAAAATCATGGAATCAGATTAGAGATTATGTAAAGTAAAGTCAAATATTCCGTTAAATGCAATGTAGACTTTGTTGTGCACACACATCTTAACGATGATGTAAACTCACAGCGCTCGCATGCACTGATGAACTCACGCACCCACACACAAATACAAGCAAGAACAAACACTGACATTCCCGCCTTTTGAGAAAGTGCCTTCTGGATAAAAATTTACTGTGGTTGGAAAAAACAATTGAATAAGAAACACTTGTTCCCACACCCACCCACCCACCCAGACAACGACGTACACCCACTCTGTCTGTGGAAGGTCAGAATGTTATGAACATTGTAAACTTAATCTACCTTCAACATGACCCTGCATGCATAATATCTTCTATTCATTTACAGTCTGATATTTCATAGTCCAGATCTGTTGTGCGATTAAGAAGCCGCTGATTCAACAACGACCGCTACACAACCAAGCCAACTTGAGCGTCGGTGATGTGTTCCTCTTCGCAATCCAGCGCTGACGTTCTGTGGAAAGAGAACACCGATCTACGAATGCATGAAGGACATTGTCGCTCTGGGACTGGGATCTGACAGTTTGTTGCAGACTGTGAGTTGAAGTGTCGGGATTAACCCGGTCACCGTTCCGTGCTTCCGAGGAGGGCCAAGGAAATCCACTTAGGTGCTCCACCTTTGTCAAGATACTTGCCAAAATGAGTTAATATCTTGGAAGACAGGGAAGATTTTACCATCCGTCATGCAAATCCACCCGGACAGGCTGGGCCGAGGCTTCGCTGGCAGGCAGACGAGAGGCTGTTACCCCTGAAGACTAATTAGCACAAATAAGACCCTCATGAGCTTCCCAATCCCGTGACATCTCGAGCGAAAAATTCAAAAGACAAAGTTGACAATATGCAGTTAAAGTTGCTCCCGAAACTGTACTAAGATTTTCTTCTGGAGAAACAAGGAGATTTGATGGAGTTCTCGGTTGTGTTAACTTCGGCTGCATTATTCTAAAAGAAGAAAGTCATGTTCAGTCAGGATGCCTTGAGGGTGAGTAACACATGGGGAAATTTAGATTTGCCGGTGAAATATCCCTTTAAGTATGCTTTTTCTAAAATCGCTTTATAAGATATACAAATAGATACATGAAGCATGAAGCTGTAAAAATTGTGATTGTGTAGGACAAAAATCTGGATTTGGGTAAATTTGATAAGAAATGTTTGAGTTCACGTTGATCTCTTCGATAACATTGACTTTTGATTGTAGACTTGACAAATCTGAGCTCAGTTTGTGACACTGTTGAGATCTCTTCTGAAACTCTCATGACAGAGGCATTTGAGATATTTCTGGGTCTTTTTCTTTGGGGAAATATATGAGACGCAAGAGACTTGAGAAAAAGTTTCCATTTGCTGTGCATTTAATCTCATGAATGTCTATGAGACATAACTGAGATATTAATAAAGAGATCTAATCTGTCGTTTTTATTTCATAATTCAAATATTCGTTCCCGTTTTAATTGATAAGGAATAAAAACAGAAATGAGACAGAATTGTTCACACAAAGAAGGATTTGTAAGAATTTCATGAATCGTCTCGATTGAAATCAATAGAATAATATAGTAAGAAATATAAAAATATGTCTCGTTCTCAGGAGAAAACTGTGAAACCAGGGTACCACCAGGGTAAACATGAACAAAACCTCACATTTTCCTCGACTTAATCCCACTGCTGTCTTGAAGAAACAATTAAGGTATTGAAGCATTCTCATTTAAGTTTCTTCTTTCCTAGAAGAACAGCCACATTATATTTTCCCAAACTCTCGAACGGGCAGAACGGGTCATTAGCGTTCCATGTTAAATCCTACAAGCTATATGTCTCAATTCTGCGCTGTCAAAAACATAAGACATCACCACGAACGGTCTAAATTGGATTAGGCTTCTCTCTTTGTAGGGTTCCCAAATGTTCCATGCCTAGCAAACCTCATTTAGAATGAACGCTATAGCCTAAAGATGGCTGAGAGAACAGGACTGAAGTAGCCACTACATTTCCCTTTTAATCTTCACCGCAGTTAATGTGTTTTCGGTCCATTTTGTATCAACGAATTTCATGCCTGACATGGTCAGAGAGAAAAGACTTTTCTTCTATACATCTACTGTAAGTAATCTTTTTAAACTAGCACATTTATACTCGAATCGACATGAAATGCAGTTTGCAGCCTATTTTACTTTTGTAATCATGTGTATTTATGAGTAAAACAAAATGGTTTTTTTAAATGGAAAAAATGCTGTACATAATTTCATTCTATACCATTTTGATTTGGAGTATATGCGATTAAAACAAGTGCATCAAAAGGTGAATTAATTGATTGTGGATTTCCATTTGCCAGCTTTTACCAACTGCCCCAGGTCCTAATCAATAACATTTTCTAATAACGTTTTGCTAACGTTCCCATTCATTTATGAAAACATTATTTTTGAACGTTTTATACTAACGTTTTTGTAACGTAATTGTTACTGCAAGAATTTTTTTTAATTAAAAATAAAATAAAAACTTTTAGAGAACATTATCCAAAGTTCTGAAAATGTTCCTGTTAATAGCAATGTATTTGTGTTCTAAATACAGGGGAAACGCACATTTACCGGCTAATTACCAAGGCCTGAGGCACACAAAGTCTTTCCAAAAACACAGTCTCTCAAGCTTCTTTTGTGGCTGATTAATTCTTTACATGCATCCGCCCCAGGTAAGATATAATAGGGCTGGATCATTATGGGATGGAGGGTGTTCTTCATTAAACAGACAGTGACTGTTGAGCTTTTCCACATGTCTCGTTCTAATCAGCGTCTCTGTAAAATCTAATCTCACTGTGTCATTGGAGATGCGCTGGGAGTGGAGGATGAGCCGGAACTGGAGACGGTAAAAGGAAAAAAACACACAGAACAGCAGTAGAAAATTAAAAGAGCAAGACACATGCAAAACCTCTTATTCACATCGTTGGCTTTTGAGTTGCAAATTTTGTTTATGCTATTCAGGGAAAATGTCACATTTGCAGGGGAATCAAAATGGCTTACTGATAAGAAACTGCACATTAAACTGTCTTGTAAAGGCACTGTTTTGCTACTTTGAGATATCAAATCAAACATGTTTTAAAGTGTTCTTATAGCTCAATTGCTAAACCAATGCATTAGGTCACGAGTTCAATTCCTTGAAAACATGCAGCCCATATTTATCAAATCGAACCTTTGCACTGTAAGCCGCTTAGGATGAAGGTATCTGCCAAATGCATGAATGTAAATGTAAAATCTGGGTCCCGAAGCAAAACCAGTTGAAAACCACAGATGTCTGAGCCAACAGTCGAGGGTTGCCACAACCTCTCCTCTGGCCAGAAGTCAACTATGCGAAAAGGAACATTTCTCTCAATGGCATGCATAGAAAAAGGAAAGAAAGCATGATGAGAAGTAATTAAAAAAAAAGATCGATGCCAAATGGAAGTAAAACAGCCACGCTTGAGCATGCAGCCACACTGCTCTCATTGACTCAGACATGCAATAGGTGTGGCACGGTGGCAGAGAGTGGAACCAAAACCAAATGGTAATAAGTTCAGATGGAGCGAGGCCTCTGTTGAGCCAGCTGAACAACGGCTGTAAATCAGGCAACTGGGCGTGTTCAGTACCAGCATACACACGCATATATTCATCTGCCCCAGACGCATAGCCAGACGAGGGATTACAGTTGCGCTAGTGCCATTCGTTAGGACTTCACGTTTACAATGACAAGCACCAAAAGAGAACACTAGCCATTATCAGCTGAGAGAAACACAGAGAGACAAAAAGAAAAACAGACAGACAGAGAGAGAGAAACACAGACAGACAGAAAGAAAGTGTTCTATTTCAACACAGACACATGCATTTGAGCAAAACATTTGTCCTTTGGGTTTAAACACTAACAACCGGAGTTTTAAGCAACTCTGGAAAGCAAAATAATTGTGATGAGTGTCTGAACATAGTTGTTAACATATGAATCAAAATTCTTACTACCGTAAGCAGATGTGGCGGAGATTTTGTTTTCTTAATTGAAAGCGTGTGTGCTTTTGATATACGTCTGCTCTGCAGTAAATTCACAGTGAGAATATATTGACAGAGGTCACCAGCAGCACGGGTGTGAGAACTCCGAAATGTTGAAGTGTTTGTAAAGGTCTTTTGGGGCTCCTCAACCAAAGCACGCAATTGCTGGACCACATAACTTTTCACTTAATGCTTCCACAGAATAATAAAGTTCAGATTCATTCTTTATTGTGCTCAAAGAGGACATTTGTTTCCACAGACTGTACCACTTACACATATCACAATCACAATGCACAATACACATATCTTCCTACCAATTTCATACACACGTATCCCCACCAAGTACAAAAATATATGTATAATTTACACCAGAAACACAATAAGTGCAAATACCATCCTATGCCACATATACACCAGCACCTTCAACAAATATATATTATGTATATTACCCCGGGTTGATAGCAGCAGCAAAGAAATTCTATAATTACCCACTTCACGATTCCTGCGAGTTTAACACCCTAATGGCTGAGCGTACAAAACTCGTCCCAAAGTGCACCTTTTTTTTTGAGGTAATTGTCTATATCTGCGACCCGAGGGTAAAAGCATAAAGCATGGGTTAAGAGGATGCTCTATGCAATTATTAGCATATAAATAGTATGTATTCAATAATAATAATAGTAATATTCAATAATATTCTTGTTTTGGGGCCGGATTCATGGTTTCAAATTTTTGAAAGAGACACTGAACACTATTTTAAATATGGACAAATCCAACCCTTGGGTTTAAAGGTCCAGTGTATGAAATTTAGCGGCATCTAGTGGTGAGGTTGGGAATTGCAACCAACGGCTCACTCCACCCCTCCCCCTGCCTTTCAAAGCACTATAGCGGCTGCCACAGGGCTAAGATGTCATCACGCTTTCGCTTCTTTGCCGAAGGAGTTCATCAGTTTATGGCTACTGTAGAAACAACTTGATGAATTCCATGCAAGGGGACCTGCAGTGTAGATAGAAATAGCTCATGCGAAGATAATAAAAACATAACGCTTCATTATGACATAGTTATGGATATTATATTGCATTTCTGCCAATGGATTTTGTAGGTTAATTCGACCCAACGGGTGGGTTTGTCCATATTTTACCCAAACGTGGGTTTAAACAACTCACAACTCAAGCATTTTTTGTTTGTTTTACTTATTTAAGTATCAAACAAACTACAGCAAAAGAGTGTTGAATAAACAATTCTGCTCATGGATAATTTATATCTATGAAATATGAAGAACGTACTTGAAATACTCCTTTAAATACAGTTATCCCTTTTATACAAAACAAAATGGAATTCATTTTATACCAAAACATACTATCTTCTGTCTATAATGAAATGCAGAACTCTTCCATTATGCTTTCTGTCTGAACTTTTTAATGAAAGAAAATTGCTCAGCCAGTATTTTTTCCTTTTTGCTAAACTGCTCTCCTCCACAGGCAGAACACTGAAAATGTTGTAGCAGGAATGTATCAAAACAAGCACAAGCCTTGTTGCCATGTAAGGTACCAGATCTTTCTCCTGCCAGGTAGTTTCTGTAATCGTAGAAGCCATGAATTTGACTTTTGACAGTATTATGTTCTCTCATGCCCAACGAGCATCACCCCTCCTGACGGCCCCTCTCCACGCCTCTGCTCCCTATCAGACACAAACGTACCCTTCACAGGGTGTAATGTCACGGCTCGTGACGGGCGACTGCCGTCACACATGGCCGTGTTCTTTACAGGGGCGGTGCTTCGAAAAGGTGCTCTCCGGTTGGCACGCCACACAATGGTTTTGTTGTTCGGTGAGCGGCACAAACATATCTCTTACAGCGCAAGGCCATCTCTCATATGTCCTGCAGGTAGCAAGTATCCAAGGAGAAGTTCAAGCCGAGAGAAAATCAACTTAAGGTCTTACTCCCTGACTGCAACTTTACCTACAAAGTTGATTGTACTTAAACGTATATTTTTTTACAGTACTGTCCCAGTGACAGCTTTTGTACATTTTTGTGTATAGAGATTCAAAAGAAATTACAAAATATTTCAGACTGCTCAGATTTTGCATTTAAAAATTAGAGGCTTGTGATGTAAACCCATTTCTCATCAAGGTGTGAGCTTACCCCCCAAATTATCTGAACTAACCACATTCATTTTGACAAAAATACATCTGTATACTAGGAGAAACATCCCCGAAATTGTACTTGCACCTTTTACTGTTTTATGTTTAATAAACATTACACATATTGCAATTATATAATACCATTGCACATTCTGTCCGAACTTTTGTAAAACAAAGAAAACGAGTTATTGGCTCACAATATGAAGGTGATGTAATTGTGCATTCCAAAGAACCTATAGGGAAATTAATAATCACACTAAATATCGTAGTTAGGTTAAATTTTGCTTTTCTTGGGCGCTGTTGTCTAATGACCTCAACAGGTTTTCTGTGAAAAGAATTTCTCGATGTGAGATGATTTACTGAGATACGTTAGGTGTCCTTTGACATCGCTGCATGGCCCGATAAGTCACCTAATTACGGCTGGTCATTGCATCACACACCGAGATTCGACCCGAAACTCGAGAAAGGTCATGAGATCAGATTCGGTTGAAATGAAAACGACCGTAATTATGTTTTTATTGGTGGAGGTTCTGGTTAAAGAGGATTCGATTGCGACGCGGTCACAGATTTCTCAAGCAGACACGGCTAGGCCAAAATAAACAAACACGCTGCACTAACGTCTACTAATCCTACAAAGCCATTGATAAATGTTAGAGTCTGGGATTTATGCTCTCATTTTTAGTCTTAGATGCTCCTTCCTTTAGTAGGTTAATGAACAAACCAGATGAGGAAATCTTTTAGCATTTTAGCAAAGCTTTTCTTTGTGCAAACACACACATGTTAAATGAGGTCACATAATTCAGTTCTGTTGTTTTAAGTGAAGCTAACTTTAAAGGAAATGACATTATTAAAATATTTCAGGAGTCATTTTTTCTAATTAAAGACTTTCCCATAAGTCTCTAAAGACATGTCTTGTCTGACTAAGCTAACCAAACTAACTCACACACAGACACTCACTTTATGTATTATATGTAACTAATTTCAGTGGAAATGATCCATCTGTGCATTTTTAGCATCAAACTGAAAGATTTGTAATCGTCTTCATTGGCATCACACTTTTCATACACACAGAAACAAACTATGGACACATTTTTTCCCTAAAAAATGCAAACCATTTATAATTTTACAAAAACATTTACATAGACACGAATCCTCTAATGACTGAGAAACTGGAATTGCCTTTGGTTATGGTGTTAATCATTTATCTAATTTAATTTAATTCCTGACAAATACAGTTCCATGAATTCCATAATCTATGTATTTCAAAATATCCGTATAAATATAATTGTTCGACATAAAAAAGTGTTTTTAGTATAGTTGTCGGTATTTATGGGCGCAAAATTACTTTCCAACTCATTCTCCTTCACTATTCCTTCCCAATTCAGTTCAGTCAACCACATCTCTTATAACATTTAAAACACAATGCAAAAAAACATGTTGACTGCTCTTCTATTTATTCAACAAACAAAAAAAACTCTTTCTCAAAAGGTGTTGTTCCAACATTGTGAAAGCTAGTAACTTGGTATAAGCACTTCTTGTATTATTGCCTCCCTATGCTATATCTCTTCATTGTTGTCTTGTAGGTTGCTTTGGATAAAAGCATCTGCTAAGTGCCTAAATGTAAATGTACAGTAACGTAAGCCACATACATTTACATTTAGTCATTTAGCAGATGCTTTTATCCAAAGCGACTTACAAATGAGGTAAACGATGTTAGCAATTGGAACAACATAAGGACAACAAAGAGCACAAGTGCAGTAAAACTGGTCTCATATAGCCTATACCACAACTATGGCTTTTTTTTTAAGGAAAGATAGTGTAGAAAACAGATCTAAGACAGAAGTAATCGGCCAGGTGCTGATACGGTTTACATTACAATACTGAGCTCAATCGATAGCATTGTGCTAGCAGCACAAAGGTCAAGGGTTCGATCCCAGAGAACACACACATACTGATAAAATGAATAGATTGTATACACTGTACTATACACTCGCTTTGGATAAAAGTGTCTGACAAATGCATAAATGTAATGAAATAGCATAAGGCTTGTTAGACTTAAAGCTTATATTACACCAGCTGTGATGTTTTAATTCACAGAAGTTCCCACAGTCAATACTGGCGCCTCACTTCTGTGATGCTGGTGGCCCTGATGTTTAAATTAGTCTAATTACTGATTCAAAACAACTGTGAGACGAAACATTCTTCACATCGTATATCACAGTAAAACCAGACACTGCAGGCTTTGATGACAATACAGTATGTTTTCCGCGCCAAGTTAAACAACAGACAGTGACTGAATCACAGGGTTCTTCGCGCTGTAGATTGCGCACCTCCACGCTGAATAAATCCAGTCATCGTGGATGTAACACAGAAGTACATTTCCTGCCCTCGATAACAATATTACATCATGCCCCCAGATACAGCACACGAAAGAGAACCTTGGAATTTCTAGAATGGTTGTGATCTTTATGTTCACAGCAGGTCAAGAGCCCTCCACCTTCCATCAACAGTGGTGGTGAAGAAGCCCATGTACAAACGTCTGCTCATAATCTCTTCATCATAACATATCAGCTGCAGGTACACAGAAGGTTGGCCTGCTGGGTTTGACGATCTGCATTATTATGTCCTGTATTGACTTTTCTTTTGGACTTCTCTTTCTGTTTGCTTTCTAGTATGTGCCTCAGAAACTTTTCCAATCAGCAGTACCATCTGGTATCATCCCTCCTTCCAGAAGTAGTTTAGTGCCAGCAAATAAGAACCCATAAGAAAAAAAAGCATTGAATTATTTCTCAATAAATATTTCCTCTGATAAAAAAGAGCCAGAAATCTCACCAATGTCTCCATTAGAGCTCCAGAAGAGATCTCGACAAATCTGAGCTCAGTTTGTGACATTTGTTAATATTATTGAAGATCTCGTCCAATTTACCCAAATCCTCTACAATCGCACTTATTTTACAGCTCCATACTCTTAACAACAGTCTAATTTGTTTCTTTTTTTTTTGTTAGCAATTTTTAGAGAAACTTCTGAAACTCAAAGTTGACACACAATCGAGAATTGAATCAAATCTCCTGAGCAATAACGTTTCCCTCTTGAAAGATATGCAGTAATTTTTGAGTTTCATTGAATAGACGGTGTGTGTGATCCGTAAAAAAAAGTGTAATTGAAAATGGGGAAAAGGTGATCAATGTGACTTATAATATACTTGATTTCTGTTTTTTCAAAAAAACCACATGAGCAGCTGGATGACGCGTATTTAAATCAGCTGTGCGTGACGTCAAGCCTCTCTAAACGCAGACATCATGACTGGCCTCTCTGTGGATTGCCGTTGAGGTCAAGAAGTGAGATGGAGGGACTGGACCGCTGGCTGAGACGCTGAAAGAAAATTGGCTGGGCTTTTGTGCCGCTGGATCCGATTGTGACAGGTCTGAGTGTGTGAGGGTCCAGAGGTCTTGTTAACAGTCTGAAGCCCACACCTACGTATGTTGTGAAAAGTGCTATCTGTCAGAGCTCAGATCTATCCGGCTCCAGGCCTCTGAGGTAATAAGACCTTCACCCGGCCAAAGCTGTGACTGCTCCTACCAGAAAACACAGATCTGGTCCCCTGATGAAATCATAAGGTCTTTAGCGAGTTTTTACCCTGTTTTATGAATTCAGATGGTGATTTGTAAAGCTGATCAGCATAGACGTTTTTATGGGTGTACAACTTCAATGGCATGTTAAGGTCATTTCGTGTGTGCTTTTTTATTATTACAATAAGGGATTAAAGTCCCAATTCCAACAGTCTGTCTTCATGATATAATGATGTCCTCCCCGCAATAATTTTTTAAATGGAGTGACAAATGAACGTTTTAAACAAACCCCTAACTTTATAAAGGAGGTAGTAAATCACACGACTTATTGAGAAGAACAGTGCTATGACTTTTGGACTTATTTTGGTCTGGTGAACATTTAATCAGCAAAACATTTCCATTACTTTAAATGACGGAAGGAAGGTCAGATAAAGGGACAGTACACTTTAAAGTCCTGATATGTACGCTTACATTTGATACATTAAGAGACCATTCCACATTTTTATTTAGCATTTCTATTTTGTGGTTATTGCAGTCCAGTGTCTGTTGGATTTTTAACAAACTTAAACCTCAGGAGTGACAAAGTCATCCAACAGCAATGTGAAAGACTGACAGAATGACAAGAAACAAAATATGAATAATATTTAAAAAAATATTATTTTCTTACTTTCTGAATACATGTGCAATATTACTGTTGTATTGCTTAAGTAGAGAGCATCTTTTCTGTTACTTTCTCCTGTTTCTTTGGTTTTTATTTTCTGCAAATAAATGCAAATAGAAATAATACTTTTATTTGAAATTTTATTGTTGGTAGTTCACAGAATGAAACAAAAACGATAATTTTACCTAAACACATACCTACAGTATAAATAGTAAATTCAGAAAAACTGAATAGCAATGCATAGCAATGGCCATGCTGCACCTTTAATTATGAGATTTTCCTATCAATAGCCCTTCAGTGGTGCAGTTCACAGAATCATTCAGGGCAAGTGAATGGAGAAATCCTTAAATATTGGGCGCTTTTAAATGCTTTCTGACAGTAAAATGGAGATTGAGACCCTTAACACAATGCTAAATGCTACATTAGCTTACCCTCGTGCACCATCGAGCAAACCAAATGATCATTGTCTGCTCTTTGCTGTAAGATTTCTCAAACTCTCTGGTATTTTAACAGTATTTTGTTTTGCTGCCATCTGCCATCGATATGTTCCATTTTTCCTGTGTTGTCCGTGTGTTTGTGGCGTTCACAATTATGCTACGGCAGCGCAACAATGACGTAAGTTTATAATCCCTACCCACTTTGAAGCGCTACTAAACTGCTGTGGAAAAGCAAAGTGAGCCGAAGTGAAATGAGCTGTACCGAGCCGAATCGTACTAAACCTGCTTACCATCACCACTGTGATGTGTTTGACTCAATCTCTTTTGTCCATGTTTTGGACATAAAAACGTAAAATTATAAACAAACAGTGTACTACAACCCATAGACGCTGTTGATGCAGACCTACTGTTCCCGTTTGCTAACCCCATTATACTGATGCTGCCTTGATGACAGGACCAGATGTGGACTAATAAACACTCGGAGGGCCTTTCAATGAACCCTGTATTTTATTTTATACAGTTCGTTCAAGATACAACATCAATGCATCAATAGAAGCAAGTCTTTAAATCGAAGACGGCCTGGCTTTCCAAGAATAGAGCGCATGGTCTTCTCATTGCATATGTCTCACATTAGAGATACTCTGTATTTCATGTCTTTTTATCAGGATGATGGTTGCGCCCGTCTCGCTCCGCCGACCGCACGCCGTCAAGCTAAAAATACATTCATGCGCAGCGGCCAAACCACAATACGCCCATCGCATGCGCTGAAATGATTTAGCATGGCTTGACATTGCCTACAAATTGAGTTTCTGAACATAATCGCATGTAATGCAACTTTGACATGTTTCCACTCCAAACTGCAGGCAAAGTTCCTATTCTGAGATGTGAACAACAAGTTTGACTAGAACTGTAGTCTTTGGGTGAAGCTAAATAGTTATATGCACTTGCACACATTTCTATGTATACGGACAGACAGTTAATTTTCTCATGGACATGAATGCAATAATGACAAGAAAGAAAAAATAAGAAGAAAATTAGAACAATATATATATTCTTTCAATATATATATTCTTATCCCAAAACCAGATATTTTCTCTTGTTGTACGCATAAACTTTGATAGATTTTCCAGAAAACAACACTTAAGGCCCAGTTTCACAGACAGGACTTAGCTTAAGCCAGGACTAGGCTTTAGTTAAATTAGGATATTTAAGTAGCTTTTATAAAAATGCCTTAGTAAAAACTTTGCTTGTGTTAATCTTGAGACGAAACAATAGCACTGACATGTTTTAGGATCTGTCATTGCAAGTTATTTTCAGTTAAGACTGGGACTAGCTTTAAGCCTTGTGAAACCGGGCATTAATGTCTTAATACACTTAATATCATTTTGATTCATGACATTAAAAAACAAAACAAAATTTCAATTACGTACTGTAATTACATTACATTACATTATTATAGATATAATTTATCAATAGTCTACGGATTAAATGCTGCGAATATAAATTAAATTAGTAAATTAAATTAAATACTAAATCAAATAAAAAACTTTTTAGTTTAGTTAGGTTTCCGTTTGTATTTTTTGTTAAATTGTTCACTATAAAAAGCCTGGCTAACACCAAAGTAAAAATGAATAAATGAATAAATAATAAAATAGCCACTCCAGCTCTACACCTCAGCTCAGTTTGACACCTGTAGTCAGCTTTTATCTAGAGCAGGATGGTTTTTGGCCGTTCGCTAAATCCTCCTACATTTCCATCACACATATCCATCTTTCTATCTTCCGCTCTTTAGCACCTCTTTAACACTGTTTCTGCCCCATTTCACAGTGATCTACAACCACACAGAATCTAACAAGCCCTGCATGAAACGCACACGGCTATCAGTTCCGGCAGGCCACATCTGCGTGACAGCGTTGAGCCAGGTGGGGAGCAGATCTTAGCGGTGACCGCTGGAGAATGGAATGCAATCGAGTATTAACTATCGAGTATACAGCCAACAAGCCCGTGTCATAAGCCACATCACGTCACCTGACACATAAGTAAAGTTCTCATCCGCTATTGTGTGTCCATGGATGTTCGTTTTCACTCTGAAAGTAGATGGTTTTTGAGAATATAGAGGCCGGTTTAGAGAGAGAACGTGCTCGTGGTTGATCCAGTATTTATGGCCAAATCTATAGGGGAAATTGTTCATAATTTCCACGGATGGTTCATATCTGGGCTCATATGTGTTTGGCTTACTGGATAATGAAATAATTATTAACTCTCCCATACAAATGAAAAATTATGCATTCTGGAAGAAATAAAGGGGCCGGTATTTCTCATCGTAATTGCAAACAAATGTGTACGCTTGGAAAGCTCTGGAAACTTTGCTCTTTTTATAAATATTGCTCCTAATTACTTTTAATACACACCTGATGAGAAAATTGAGAGAAGCAAGCCGTTGGAACGCACTCAATAATATTTCACTTTAAATTGTGGTTTGGTTTCTGGACATGCATCAAGTAAACATCATTGGAGGAGACAGAATCATTGAGAAACAGGAAGTTGCTCTGACTTGCAGCTGGGCAGTTGTGCGTGTCATTGCTGCTGGAGTGTACAAAACAGGTGTTTTTTTCTCTATACTACATACTTTCCATTGGTCGAAAAGGGTTTCTGTAAGTCCAGTGGTAAAGCTAGCAATGCCAAACACCTGTGTTCATTTTCAGGTGTGGAAACGAACAAAATAATAACTGTAGTGAACGCACCGTAAGTCACTTTGGATAAAAGCATCTGACAAATACATAAAAATGACTTTAAATATAAGTGTATAAGTATAAATATGGACGCTTTTATTGAAAGAGTCTTACAATGAGGAACATCACAAACTTAAATGTGCAAATTACAAAGTCAGAATAGAAGGTTTTTAAGTCAATTTTTTTGTATACTTGTTTAATTTAATATAATTAAGCTCAAGTTCAAGTATTTAAAAAAGTTATGTAAGTGTACTTGTAAGTGCACTACTTGGGACTGCTCGACCGGATTTTGCCAAGTGGTTGATGTCCTCAGGGCAACATATTTTGTTGACCTAAGGACAACATTTTTATAAATAAAACCAAAACCAAAACCCACACCAAACCCCAAACCTAATCATAACTTACCCCTAAAAAAAAAAAAAGAGGGAAACGGTAAGTAAAAAACAATGGTCTAGAAGCACCTAATCCTGGTTGGAAGATTAAACTTAAAATAAACTGTACATTTATTTCTGAAATCTGATTTGTTGCCCTACTTGGCAAAAACAGGAGAGCCACTTGGGACTAAGCTAGTCCACATTTTAGTTTATAAAAGCACAATTTTAAGGGCACTTTTAGTGCAACAGTAAAAAAGTAGACTGAAAGTATGCTGTGCATTCTTATTTTCAGTTTAGAAGAAGTATACTGATAACAAACATCTAAAGTAAGAAACTTCTTTTTTGTCAGGAAATACATACAGTACACTACCGTTCAAAAGTATTTGGTTACTACACTAAAATGTTTCTTATGATCCTATAAAAGTTACTATATATTGACATATTTGGATACCTGTGCTAAGGATGCAAAACATCGCTTTGGGTTGTATAAAACAGTAATCTGAAATAAACATTCAGACAGGCAACATCATCAGTCACTCTTTCCTCAGACAAACTGTGATGACAGAGATTTCGCAATTAGCTAAATATAGAATTGTGTAATACAAACAATAGAGACTCGTCAAAATGCCTCCCTGGCTGTAAAAGACGAAGACAAACAAGAAAGCTTGAGTTCTCGGCACAATACACAACGAACCATGACATCACTCAAAGTGAGAATGGCCGTGTTTATGAGAAGGTCAGGGGTGTGTTGTCTCACAGCATCCCTGTTTGTGTGCGTGTTTATATTTGTGCATGTGATCACGTGCCCTGCGATTGTGCGGCTCTTGTGAGCCCCAATTTTCTAGGGTCAGCCAGAAAGCAAGTAGAGGTTGGTGGAGTAGAACAGAGCCAAGCCGTTGGCAGTCACAGATGGTACAGGCCCGCGGCCAGCCGAATCCTGCCTGATAACCCCACTCTGCCACACATACAGTACATACACATTCATAGACACTCTGGCATTGATAACCAAACCCACAAATCCCTCCACACAAGAGGGGATTCACAGGCATCTGTGGGAACACGCACACTCGTACAAGACCCCTGGAAGACTTCCGACTTGGCCCGGGCAGCAGTCAGTATGGTTTGCTGCAGAGAGCTTGTGTTGATACCTCATTGCATGCTTCAATGTGAGTAATACTTTTAATTATGGGTGTTCTGATTGAATGTAGTTTATTTCCTGGAACCGGATCCAGATATTGGATCATTCTCCCTGCGCAAAAGGCACAATCTGTTCACAATTTAAATTCCCGCAGAGAGAAAATCTATAACGATTTCTTTTTTGTTGATTTTCCAAAGTCATTAAATGTATATGACATATACTTTCATGCAAATGGACCTTGTCTAGCACATAAAATGCGAACTGAGCAAACGTGTCATTCGGGGGCTAGATCCAACAACATATGGTTTTCATGCCATTTAACTGCACACGATAGGTGTTTTCTATCAAAGGCGTTTAAAATGTCTGTGGGGGTTGTGTGCATAAAAAGAGTGTGACCCAAGAGGGATATAAAGACAATATCATGTCAGTTTAATTACCAGCGACTTAATGAAGTTATCTGGGAAGGTTTAATTACCAAGTCCATGGTCACAGGGATGGATGGAAATATAGCAGGATGGATAGACGAACAGCCAGACAGACAGATGGAGAGACAGATGATAGATAGATGGATTGATGAATGGGAATGATGGACAGACAGGAAGACCGACGGATGTATGGACAGACAGCAATGAACCAGACAGATGGATAATAGTACAGGCAGACAGACAGACAGGTACATAGAGAGAGAGAGAGACAGACAGATAAATAAACACAGACAGACAGATAGACAGACAGACAGACGGGTGTATGCGCAAACAGATAGCAGACAGACAGACAGGCAGACAGACAGACAGGTAGATAGATAGATAGACAGACAGACAGACAGACGGGTGTATGCGCAAACAGATAGACAGACAGACAGACAGGCAGACAGACAGACAGGTAGATAGATAGATAGACAGACAGACAGACAGATACACAGATATGGACATACAGACAGACAGAGACAGACAGACAGGTAGACAGACAGACAGACAGACAGACAGACAGGTAGATAGAGAGACAGACAGACACACAGACAGACAGACAGAGACAAACAGACAGACAGAGACAGACAGGTAGATAGAGAGACAGACAGACAGGTAGATAGACAGACAGACAGACAGGTAGGTAGATAGACAGACAGGCAGACAGAGACAGACAGACAGACAGACAGACAGACAGATACACAGATATGGACATACAGACAGACAGGCAGACAGACAGGCAGACAGACAGAGACAGACAGACAGGTAGACAGACAGACAGACAGACAGACAGACAGACAGAGACAGACAGACAGACAGACAGACAGATACACAGATATGGACATACAGACAGATACATTAGATAGACAGACAGAAAGACAGAAAGTTTTACTGGACAACAGAACCACAGTCCTAATCCACTATCATGCTCTCTCTGGGCTTCTGAGTTCTTGTGTCCTTGACCGCTCTCTCTCTCTCTTTCTCGCTCTCTCACTTATCCCACAGTAACCTGCTGCCCAGCCAGAGGAAACACAGGCCTACACTGACATCCAGCATCTAAACCGCTGAGCGTACCACAATCATCCACTTTCACCCCGCAGTCCACATGCTGGCTCACTGCAGCTACAGGGCAGCGTGGAGTTATTGACGAAGCTCTTGGCACTGTGACTGGAGTGCATTCTGACCTATCAAAGCTTATTAGCACAACCATCACGACTGCATCTGCCAATAGAGGAGGCTGCGAATCGACAACATACGATTCCGGGGGAATCCGAGGAGGAGGGCTCACATTAGTTTGTGTTGATGAGGCAACAGGGCAGGCGTGACCCCGTTCTGCTGGTCCACCTGTCGCCGTCTGTCAACTCCGGAAGCGCATGCTGCACATTTTAATGCTGTCACCCAATCCAGAGTTTCCTTTCCTAGCTATCTCAAATATTACATACTCGATTCCTATACGGAAAACCGATCCTGCCGTTGCGTTTATGACCCACTGTCCTTCCTTCTCCATTCGACCATGCCTTTTTTTTCATTGGCAGCATTATCTCGGGGCTTGACAATTTGTTTTGGTAAAGCTACTGAACTCACATGTCATCGTATGAGAACATGATTACCCACAAACCCACAAACTTGACAGTTCACGGCTGCCTCAGATGGGCGTCCCAGAGCTGGCTGCTGTCAGCCGATACTCCGTGCAGGAGATCTGGGGTTTTGGAAGCGCTCCTGCGATGTAGAAAGAGAGCTTGTTAAATTAATGAAACACTCTGTGATCAGCGCATTTTTAAAGCGCAGCCGAGCGCGTGCCAGCGGAGTCAGTCAAACCCAGTTCATGCAGAACTATCAGGCTAATGGAACGATGGAACACGCCTTTCATCACTAACTCTCCCTCTCTCTCTCTCTCTGGATCATGACACATCACGAAAACTTCTTGTGACATCACACTCATCATCATTACAGTATGTGCACGTTGAGCCTAGAGTGAAAATACAGGGCAGCATTTTGACAGAAGCATTCGAAAGGCCCGTTTACACTAAGACAGACGATGTTAAATATTAAGTTAAAAACCAAACTAAATTTAAAGGTCCAGTGTATGAAATTTAGCGCCATCTAGTAGTGAGGTTGCAAACTGCAACCAACGGCTCAGTCCACCGCTCACCCCTCCCTTTCAAAGCACTATGGAGGCTGACACACGGCTAAGATTTTCTCACTTTTTCACTTCTTTGAAGGAGCAGATAACGTATTTATGAAACGCGCTCTGTAGAGCAGTTTGTCCGTTTAGGCCGGGCTACTGTAGAAGCAACATGCCGAATTCCATGCAAGGAGATCCGCGGTGTATGTAGATAGAAATAGCTCATTCTAAGATAATAAAAACATGACGCTTTACTATGTAAGGTCTTCATACACCTCCGAAGACATAGTTATGTATATTATATTGTAGGGGTGGGAATCTTTTGGTACCTCACGATTCGATTCATATTGATTCTTGGGGTCACGATTCATTAAAAATCGATTCACGGTTTTTCGATTTTTAATAACGATTCTTTCTCAGAATTAAATGTGATATATGTTTAGCCCCTTAACTGGCGCTGTCCTGTATCTGGGACAGCTGATTTACTTAAAGATTTTTAATGTGAATTCTTATCTTATTGTGACAAACATTATATCGTTGGAAAGTCTCTAGAAAACTTATTTCATCACCGTTTTATAGAATAATGTGTGTAGGAAGAGTAATTGTTTCTTTTTTTTTAAACCGTGTGCTTAAAAATGTTTATGTCCTTTCCCTTCTCACAGTTTAGTTTCATACAAATTTATAGTTTTTTATTTTGTTTCTGTGCTTGTGTATTTTTTCATTGTGTCTGTTAATTGAAAAAGTAAAAAAAAGCATCTCAATGTCTGTTGTGGTCAAGTTTTAGATCAAGTGTTAAAACCAATGGAAGCATATGGGCCCCCTAGTGGATTTTCGCAATATTGCAGCTAAAAAACTCAGACACATCAAAATTTGATGTATCAAGACCAAACTTGATACAACAATTGGCGATCCTTGAGACTTTGAATTATGAAATTTTGGGGCTGATCCGTAATTCTTTTAAATGTATTTTTTTATAAAAGAAAAACAAACCTTTTATAGTTTTTTTATTACAATAAACATAGCAAAATCACTTCTTTTTTAGCAATAATCTGCTTATTTTCTTATTTCAAAAAAGAATTCATGAGTTACAGCCATTTTGGTGCCAACAGTGGATTTTCACATGTAGTCTCAAAAAGGGCTGCGCCAGTGAAGAGATTAGATTTTATTCCATTTTGCTGGAATGATGGCATTCGATGCGAGTCTTTACGTTTAGTGTTCTCAAATTACTTCACCTTCGCTTTACAAAGCTTTCATATTGCATACGTCTTGTCAAGCCCCTTCTTACCATAGAGTTGATCAAATCCGAAGTATTTCCAAAAACTTGCCCTCGCTAAAAATGGGACGGGGTGTATTTCTTTTACCCCCGCCATCGCTGTTGCTGAGCTTAAGGTGTGCGGTCTCTCGACTGTCCGGGTGCCGCACCGCTCTTGCAAAAAGTTCTGCCTTTTTTGTTCCGACAACATCAACAATTGTTATTTTAACTAGAAAATCGATTTTTGGAAATCTGTGAATCGATAAGAATCGCTAGAGGACTGAATCGCGATTCATATGTTTTTCACCCACCCCTACTATATTGCATTTCTGTCAATAGATCCCTCCAAAAATTACACACCTTTAAGAAAGTCAACCAGACAGTCAATTGACAGAAATTCCCTCAATGGTGTAGGCAAGAAAGTTTGACTTCAAAAAAAACCCTGAAGGGGAAAGAAATAGATCGGGGAGCTCTGCAGCCGTCTGCCTGTTTACAAGAATATCGCCACAATTACCACGAGACTCATGCATCCCAGAATCCCACGAGGCAGTCGCACCTGTGTGTAGAGATCCGGCCAGGGCAAGTGCGCTTTCCCAGAGATATCATTGCGCACACACACACACACTCTCGAACACATGTTAACATGCACAGACCAAAAACGGTTTTACATCTGAGCCTGCTGTCAAAGCCATTAAACCAAACACATATTGTTCTACTGTGAAGCCACAAACTATATTCAAACATGAAAACGAATCAAACAATCTGGTTCTGGCAAGTTTATTCATCTGTGGTCTTTGGCTCAACTGCCGATGAGCGTGTTGGATCTGTCAGGTGAGAGGGGATCGTTGTAGAACTTCTCTACCTCCACATACTCTCTCAGGAGGCCTGGGCTGGTTCTGGTGTCAGGGACTTCCCTGCCGAGAGCCTGCGCCCGTGTAAACGAATCACTGGCCTGTCCCATTCCAGGCATTGCAGACGCAGTAAAGAATGCCGTGATGAACGTTGCGATAGGCTCAGGCTGGGTGGACGCAGGTTCTGAGACGGTAAACAACGGTAATGTGTTCATGCTTGCATGGGGGAGATTCTGGAGGGTTCATTCAGGCTTAGACTGTTCTGTTCTGATGGCCTCTAATGACAAATAAAGGATCCCCCAATGCAATCTAGAAACTGACATTAACACCTGCTAAATATGGGGATGAAGATTACTTGTTGGACACGGCGTCCTGATATTGTAACTTTAGAGCGATGCATCAGTCAACTGCTTCTTAAACATGCATCACGTGCATTTCAGCCAAAACATACAACCCACATGCTGCCTTAAAATGGAATGCAAGACATAGCGTTCTGATATTAGTCCCCTATGTATAACTTTAGAGCAGCGGTTTATAACAAGCAATGTACAGTATAAGTCAACCACTCCTCCAAGCAATCGGGGTCGTGACCTCGCAGGAGATCAGCAGAGATACGGATGGGGTTGCAGCAGATTCCTATGAACTGCGTATTATTTTGCGTAATTTTTTCATAAATACAGTAGTTTTAACGTGGGTTTATTATACTGTAGTTCACCTAAACTAAAACTAGCAAACGATGTCTGTTAATAGGAATGAGACAAAATATAGGCTTAAATATGACCTGGAAAACTTAACTAAAATACGATTTTTTTTGTTGTCTTAGCAATAAACTGAAATAAGTTCAAGTTAAAGCACTAAAATTGTTAACAAATAAATAAAAAAATGACACTAAATTAAAATAAATTAAGTCTATATTGCAATATTCAAAAAATGTAAGAATTATTAAATATCTTAAAAATATATTAAAAAATAAAAATTTAATTGACAAAAGCACATAACACAATTAAAGTAAAATTAACATAAAAATAAAAAACCTTAATATAATTAGAATATTAATACAAAAAAATGCAAAAATTATTTTGTATTAAAAAATATATATTTTTTACTTTTTATATTTCAGTATCATGTTAATTGTAAACTACAACAAATACAAATGCAATTTCATTGTAATGAAGCTGATGCAAAAGGTGAATACTGGAGTATCACTGACTTGAGTGCCCTAAAACTGCTTGCATTTATTAGTGTGAAAATGTGAGATTCTCGAAACGTCAAAAACACAAAGCAACCTAAAGATGTTTCATGGCCAATAAAAGAAAACTGCATACCACTCTGATCCAGACATCACCATAATGCAACTGCACTAAGAATGTGCATTTCAGCCAAAACATGCCACCACCATGCGATTTAAATGGAATGCGCAAAGTTTGCATGCAGACCCGTCCAGCCATCACGGAATGATTAATGATGAGCGGCCCCATCCATGAACCCCGTACACCAATGACTACCTGACACCTGCGGACCGGGCCAGAGCTGTGACTGACGCGAGGCCTGTGCTGTTTTAGAAGCACGCGGGTCTGTTTACTGTACTTCTAAATGTTCACTGTGTTAGTCCTGAGGACAGAGGATACAAACCAAAGCTCACATGCAAAATTAAACGGCGCACAAGAATGCAAATGGCTCCGAAGAATAGTCCTATATAGATTCGTTCATCCGTCATTGCAAAAATGATGTTCAAAAATGACTTAAGCCAAAACATACAACCGACTATTTATTTACACAGGTGGTCCATTGGTCTATAGGATTGATGGGGACAATTTTTCCAGGTCTCCACCTGCACATTGCACAGCACCAGCCCTGTCACAACAATCACAAACAGCCGTGACCCGTGATGACCCCACTGCCATCTGTTGCAGCAGCCGTAGATCCCTGCTGATGAGCGAGGGTCCATTAGTGGCTAGTGCAGAAGCCCCTGTAAGTCCCCCCGCTGTATGACAAAGCATGAGAGCCTCGCACCCGTACAATACAGATGCAGAGAGTGATAGCACCTGAAAGATCAGGGTAAGTGCTTACTATGTGAATGTGCACCGGCCTGCCGCAATCTTCGCTAAGAGCCCCAGCTGAGCAGCCTGGAAACCGAAACGGATAAAGCACCTGACCCGTGTGGGTAAACGAGCCGGATGGTGGCCAGTCTTAGTGAATTCTCCAAGGAGGGGTGATGGTGCTGGTGCTGGGGGACGGTTGTGTTATCTCCATCTTAATGGTTCCCACCCTACTCACCAATCACTAAGGTGATACTCCCTCCCCCAACCCGTAAAAAGGAGACACCTGATCCCTGTTGGGGTTCCACATTCAGTCCCCCCTCCCCCAGGCATGCTCGGCCCTGACCTCTGACCCCTACTTTGCAGGCTATTTATATGGGTGCGTACTTGACCTGACAGCTACAGCGAGGGGTGGGGGCGGGGAGGTTAAGCTCTACCCAAGTGACAGGCCTGAAGGAACTCTCTGTACTGAGTTCTGCAGAGATGAACTCATTACCGGAGTTAATATCGAAATGAATGACATCAATGATGGTCGCTTGAAGGGACAGTTCACACAAAAATACAAATTCTGTCATTATTTACTCGTTTTCACGTATGACTTCCATTCTTTTGATATTTTGATACATGTCAGTAACCAAACAACACTGGCCTCCATTGACTTCTTCAAGATTTTCTTTTTGGGTGAACTACCTTTTTAAATACACTTTGAAATAGGATGACAGCTCGGTTTTTCTAATAACAAGCTGCTTTTAACCAACATGTGTCACAACAAAACGATATACCGCCGCCGTTTATAAAATTGCAATGTAATGTGGCCACAGATCTACTTGAGTCAGATGTCAGATGTGGAGTCAGTAACCAAGCACACAAACTCAAACATTCAAAATTCATTCAAAGTCAAATTCATTTAAAAAGATTAATCACAGAGTCTCACTTAGCTGTTCTATAAATTTAGATAACGCACTGCAAAAAAAAAAGAATTTGGTCTTGTTTTTCTGTGCAAATATCTAAATATTCTTAAATCACGATACACGAGAAGCAAAAAAAGGACTAAACAGAATTGTGCACTTAAAAAATATATATGTCGATGGCATTAGAAAAATATTGTGTTTTCCCTTTGAATTTTTTTTTACTCCATTGGCAGATATTTTTTCTGTTTTTTAATACTTAATGTTTTTTTAAACATTAGTTAAAATATAAATGATATTTATAAGTTCAAATGGACATTGCTTCCAACCAGAATCAAGTTTTTGTTATAACTATACAACTTTCAGTTATGAGCAGCTTCAATGTAAAAAATGTATGTGCTCATTAATCAATTTCAACTTCATTTAATTCATTTTCAAGTTTTTTAAGTCAGTTTAATATAATTTAAATTCAAGTGACTTTTGATGTACTGCAACTTAAAAATGTAAGGCAGCTTTTGAACTAAAGCTTTAAAAGGATAATTCACCCAAAAAGGAAAATTCTATCATCATTTACTCACTGTCAGATTGACAGAATTTTCATTTTTGAGTGAACTATCCCTATAGCTGTATATATATATTTTTTTGTAGTTTGGCAGGCAGTTCACTTCTGCTCGTACATAATAAATCACATTAGACATCTGAATGGTGCAGCATGTGCTCACAACCTGGCACTCTTTGATAACACAGAAGCCAACAGCGGGGGTCCCTAGACACCTTAATCATGGGGTAACATGCAATTTCATGCATTCTGACTTCTTTACACTGTTAAACGTGCTGGCTTCTCATGCTTAACATGGTCAACTTGTGAAAAAACGAGTTGGACGTATGACGTAGTATTTCTGTGCTCAATACACTCCCCCAGCACTCCAACTTGTTTCGGAAAGTTGTTTATAAGTCTGGATCCCTGTTTCGTAACAGGGATCCTATTCCTTTTATTGGATATTCTCCTGGAAAAGCACGCCCACACGTCATCCACCAAGCAAAAAAGCACGCCCACACGCTAGCGTGAGAGAAAGAGCACGCCCACGAAAGAGAACGCCCATCAATGCCGCTTCACTCGGGTGATGAATGTTATATAAACGATGGATATAACGCTGGATTTGGAGAGCGTTTGAAACTGATAGATGGCGCAGTCCCAGCGCTAAAAGATGCCGGACATGAACCGCATGCGGTAAGTCAAACTAAGTCATATGTCTGTGGGTTTTTTTGGGCAATCAGCGCATACGTGCATAATGTAAACAACACGAAGGGATTAATGTGATGATGTATTGTGTTCCTGGGCGGCCTCCAGCAGCTCGTCTTTTTCCAAAAATAATCGTACAGATGTGTCTCTCTTTTATAAATTTGATCAAACTAAATACTCTTCGAAGATACGACGTATGCAATACTACTGAACAGGAACTAGTTTATATGAGATTTGCAGAAACTGCGTGTGTTACCCCACCTTTAAATACAGAGAAACGCGAATACATGAGTTGTCAAAGAGACAAACCCATGCGTGTACAATGATGTGTTACGGAAGAATTTTACCCCTTTAATTTATAGAGGAAAAGAGCAAAAGGAAACACGCCAATAGCTGAAAAATGCAAGTCAGACACGCATACAAAGCTTTAGAATAACATCCTGAAGTGTGTATTTTTAGTCTGGAAGCAAGCTCTGAGCCTTACCGCCTGCATGGGGCAATCGCAGGCCCATATTGTGGTCCTACATCTAGAAAAATTTCAAGTCAGCACCACGTGAAAGGGCGTCCCCCCCTTCTAAAGATCCTACCGTTGATGTGTGATGCAGGGACAAGGGTCTTCGCCGGGCGATGGGACACCTGTTTTTGAGAAAGATTACTTCGCTTAGTAAGCCAGACAAAATATTGATTTTCAGATTTTCCTCCCTGACGCACAAAGCCCGCTCGGATTAGAGGGTTATCCCCTCTTTGGCCTCAAATGGACTCCTTAATACCTCTCATCTTATCATTCGGACCCCCTGCAGCGAGCCATTTGCAAAATCACAATGATATTTGCAGGAAAAATGCAGCCGGCCCACACATGCTTCAAACGTCGCTAGACGCGTTGTGTTTTTCCATTGGCCGTAACGTCAAACAGTGATGTTTTCCTGGAGAGATATGCCATGTATAAACTGTGGGACAAAACTGGCTCCATTGTTTGGGCGTCGGGGGCGTACGGCACTCCGAGTCACACATCAGTGCGCTCGGCAAAGCAAGACTTGCTTTAACAGAGAGTGTCTGGAATTCCTCTGCGACCTTATCTACCACACCGCCAGCATCAATAATACAGTGTTACACTGTTAAAGACAGATAAGCCCACCGTGGTCCGCATCTTCTCTTCACGCCCAGAAACGACTGCGTGCCTTATTTTTACAGAAGGCTCAACACTGACATCAAATGGTCAGATGCTGTAAACGCACCCTGTGTGCGTGATTCAGTCTCTGGTGGGGTCTGCTGTAATTTTACCAGAAAAAAACATGGTTGTCCCCCGCTTTGTGGTACAGCTAAGAAATATCGATGCATGATTAAATATACAATGTGTTGTAGATGAGTCACTGGATTTTCTGACAGTGTATAGGCAGAACAAGATGATGCTAACCAATAACAGACACACACGGTCTTAAGTCACCTCAGAGGGCTTTGTCTAACCGATCAGTGGAAACTCTGAGTAACGCTATATAAGAGCTATTGTTTTGCTCCAGAATCTACTGGGGCTTCAAGTGACACTCCCAACACAACAGGCCAACTTTTGTGCTAACCGTGTAGCTATGCGAATATGTAGGAGACACCCGAACACAACATGGCTTTTTGCTAACTTATCTGCAGCAAAACACCCAAATGACATCACTTCCTGTTTGCTTGTGAAGAGACGTTAGTGACAACTATAGCAAAGACATGACAAGTGCAAATCCACTCATCATGAACAACAACACAGTTAAGCCTTTCCGGCTTTGAAAGCGTTTGACCTCTGTAACCTTTAAAAGTTTAGAAAAAACTCTTTCTAGGTGTAAACTGGTAAATATTTTCAATCAAGACATTCAGGACAGACATAAACAGCTAACAAGGTTAACAATGACAGTTTATTTGCACGAGGTTGTCAAAGTTCATTCATGTTAGTTTTTCAATTGTCAAATTTCAGTAAATGAGTTAAATATGACTTGATTTTAGATTCAAACAAGCCAATAAATACCAGAAAACATCTCGGAACCTGTTGGTAATACTTACTTAGATTTGTGCTGTTGTTTTCCCTCCAAAATGATGTCACTTCCTGTAGGATGATGTCATTGAGTGCCTGGCTTGTTAAAGAGATATTACAAAAGACTTTGCGGTACAGAAACAAAACCTTTGAGTTTGTTGTGAACTATATTTTGCATGGAAATGATATCCATAAAAATGCTAAATTATTTATTTATTTGTAGAAAATAGAAATAGGACAAACCGGTCAAAATAATGAAAAAAATGCAATGTTTCCAGATCTTGATGTAAACAAGTTCATGTATTCAGGTATGTTGAAACAACACAATACTGAGATTTTTACATGAAATTCATGAATATAACCATGATTTTTTTACAACTTACATGTTTTCTTTTATGGTAATATGTCTCATTTTTATGTATTTTTTTCGGATGTCTGTTGACTATAATGCTATACGTAATTGTTTTGTACCATGTATTTTCTTTTTCCTGTATGTTATTTGTTCAACAAATTGTTATGCAGTATGATTGATATGAGAAAAATATATATTTGATCCAATACCGTATATGGTAGCAGGTATGATCTGTAAGCTTGGACAGCCCTGCCGATCCTTACAGCTTTATCAGTCCTAGAATCATTTTGAAAGTGCATCGTTTTATGATTTTTTTTAAATATATGCATTTCAGATTTTCTTAGTACAATTTATAATGTCAATCTTTAATGTCAGTATGTATTGTACTTGAGGACGCACGGACTGATTCTATCCCAGCATGATTTCAATGTGTGATTAGTGACCCAGAAATAGTGTAAAATATATATTCTTCATTGTGCGCCATCTCAAAATTGTTTCTTGAAAATTAATTCCTACGGAACACATACAATGTATAATGCACATTGTACGCTTTGGGTAAAGTCAAAATGCAATTTGTTCTGTATTGTTCTCTAAAACGTATTGTACACATTACAAAGGTTTAGTTGTACATAAAGTCAAAAGAGAATTACAAATAATGCATGCGAAGTTTTCTCTGTTGGCCCGATTCCATAAATGACACTATACTATAAAGTTTGCAGGTTTTCTAACTTATTTCACATGTGATAATACAGAAGTTTCATCTTAGACTCCACTGATAATGTGACAGTAAAATCAATCTAACTCAGAGCTGTTAACACTTATCAAGTCAACATTGTGTCATATGTGATAAGAATTATACAAACACAGACACTTTTTTATAGCAACAGTGTACTTTTTTTATTGTAACTGATTTGGATCGCTCGTTATTATATATTTTTATTTGCCAAAACAATACAATGAGGCTGTAAAACATGAAGCAAATAAAAAGGACGTGGTTCTGTACAGCAATAGTAGCTCATTCACACATTCTAAGTCTGTTAACAAGTGGACGTAAAAAAATATAATAATACAACACTGCTGGCTAATACATTGAGAGGTGGGGAGCTGATTTTGCTGGAAGATCTCTTTCTCTGACTGCCAAGAGATTCCAGAAAATCTGCCATATGTCATTTTTGTGTGGTTGTCTTCGTATGCGATTTGTTTTTTTCGTAACCTATGCACCAAATGAAATGTCCAGGCAAGCAAAGCAAGTTATAGGTATTCTACGTCTGCGTAATTATTCACGTGTGGACCCATATGGAATAGACACCCGCAATGATGGAAGATCTGCAATTTCCTGCTCTTTGCATGTTTTTGTTGCATATTTTGGTTAATTCGATCATATTTTCCACCAGCAATACATGTTACACACACTCTTAAAAATAAAGACGCTGAAAGGGTTCTTTGCAGCATTTTTGGTTCCCCAAAGAATCATACAGTCAAGAGAAAACCTTTTAGGAACTTTTATTTTTAGAGGTGCACTCTATGCTTCATTAAACAATTTTAAAATCCAGTTTTTCATCATTCTGCAGATCCTCTCTCGAAAGCAAAGTGTCAGCTCTATCTGGGCCAACAATTGTTAGACTAAGTGAAGCAGTCATATTTATTTCATATTTTATTTTTTTCTTCAGCTCCTAATTATTAAGTGCTTTGCTTTTCTTGGAGTAGTTTTTTTAAGGCTGAACAAAGGGCTTACTGGCAACCAAACGCAGTCTATAGTATCTGCATCGAGTCAAAATAGACCCCCCCATGCCTAAAACAAGCCGCCGTTTGCACGCCGACCAGACGGTAATCATTACTCAAACTAAGGCATACACAAGTAAAATAAAATCTTTGGCAAAAATGAAGTATTTACATACAAAAAAGAAAGACTTGTTTTTTTTATTCAGCCTAAAGCCACCCCATTCTGGCTGGCACGGGACACGAGGGAATCAAACCAGTTTAAGGGAGACATGGAGATCCTGTTCGTCCATCGCTGGGGACGTTCGCATCAAATCACAGTTAAAACACTGCAGTATTTATTTTAAAGTAAATTTATGTTCCGTGAATGTGGGGTGGGGGGGGTGCATAGATGGAAAACATGGCTAGCAATACCCGTCAGTTCCTCAAGATGGCAGTATGAAACAAAATACTGAATTCTGACTGACTACTGGGAACGCCGGGTTACATTTACACACATTTAGTCATTTAGCAGACGCTTTTATCCAAAGCGACTTACAGATGAGGGAAACAATGGAAGCAATTGGAACAACATAAGGACAACAAAAAACAGTGGGTTACACTGTGGGCTGAATAATGGGAGGGAAGGGATGCAAAAATAATATTAATAATAATACAAAAATAAAGACACGTTTCCTTACTTTTCTTTACACAAAGCCTCTTGCAGTAAACATATCGGCCAACTCACTTTGTAACCTTTAGATGTATTCTTTAAGTATGAGATAGTCGTCCAAAGCGACGATTTCTACTTCAAAGCCTACGCTCCTTTAAAGCCAAAGAAAAACTGAGAAAATAGTGACAAGCTTTCAAATACATACACTTTACACCATATATAATAGAATGCTTCTCAAAATGACATGATATTTTGAAATATTAGCCAAAAAAAAGTATTTCTTTCAAAGGCTAATCTTTATGTAGACTATACAACATATCTATGGGTAAATGAGTTAACATGAAAGAGAAAATGTAGCAAAAACATAATACAATAAATATTCAGTAAAATCACTTTTTTGAAGTATTTTATATATGTACTTAGCTTACTTTGGGGTAGAATGATACTGTGTGTGTGTGTGTGTTTTTAAGAGAGGCATAAAGATGGAGTGACAGACACACACCTTCTGCCGGAAACACAACCATACAACACGCTTCTGGAGAGAAGAGAACACACCAGTGGATGATGGACACCTGCATCACACCGAGGTCAACAGAAACTAAAGACTGATGTATGAAAGATGCTGTGTGATGCTGCGTCAACCTCGCGAGTCGGAATTTCCAACCTCCCACACAAAAATAAATCCTATAGTATACTTCAGTATTTACCAAACTATGGTAAAATTACTTTTGTTTTTTTGGACCCAACAGTAGTATACTATTGTAGTACACAAAAGTACAGTATACTACAGTACTTACTGCAGGTTATCAGTTTATTATAGTTAATACTACAGAATGCTATAGTATACAAGAACAAAGTATAGTAATCACTACAATGTACTGCAGTTTTCTGTAGTTTACTATAGTAAATACTGGAGTATGGTACAGTTTGATCATGTGTATGATCTACTTGCATTGAAATCCACATCAAGACTTGCGACATGAAAACTTCGCACAGACATGTCTAAAACACAGACAATAATAATGACTTGTGTGTTAATACCATGTATTTGATCATTTCTTTGCCTTGTTTCTATACTGCTTTGTTTTTTCTGTAAAGCGGCTTTGCAACAAAGCACAATTGTGAAAAGCTTGAAATAAAATAATCAAGCAATTGCGTAACGTTGTTTATCCTTGATGTGGTTGCAATAAGCCAGGGTCTTTTGTTTATGTTTTCATCTTCCGAGTGTCAGGCAATGGGACAGCATTGTGAGTGCTGCAAAATCTGAGTTACAGATTTTTCCAAGAGTTTCCAAGTTGGAAGTCTGACTTTTTCAAGCAGTAAGATGGAAATTCCGACTTTCTGAGGCGAACAGAAGCAGCATGCTTTAAGATGCTTGGTGAAGTGACACACCACTGGACGTGTGCGGATCTGAAATGGTCTCGTGTGAAAAACAGAAGCGGCGTTTAAAAGGAAAAGAGTTTAAGTTCTTATCAGTTCTTATGTACAGTTTCTCAAAGCAGTCGTGTCTAACCAAGATCTATCATGAATGATGACTGGGTTTGTCCTGACTGCTCTCTCAGCTTTGGTACATCAGCCCCCAAAGTCTAATTTCAGCCTCCTCTTCGACCCTCTTTTTACGTTTTCTTTTCCTTTTTTTCTTAAAAAAAAAAAAGAGCAACAAAATCACTGACATCATTTCCACCTTCCCTCAAAGTGAGATGAAGACCACCTCCCCTCTGCACGTCATTCCTCTACTCCCACGCTGCACTTCCTCTATCCCGCTTCCTCGTCTCCGTCACACACGTACACGCAACCTCACACCCAAACGAACGAAAAACAGAAACTCAAAGAACTCAAAACGAAACAAACAGAAAGTCCTCCAGCGAGCGGCGTGGCGCGGGAAGCGTTCACCGCTTCTGAGAGCCGAGCATCACTTTTGAGACGAAGTTCACGATGGCCGTGGCCGGCTGATCGGGATCCATTTCGGCAAACAGGTGGCTCACGTTGTCGGTCGTGCTGCCTTGCTTCCTGGCCACGAAGCCAAAGAACCTGGGAAGCAAAAGGTGGTGTTACTCGAGTAAAAAATTCCAAACGTATTCATCAGTCTGACACACTGCATGTACTGTGACCTCATACAGTAAATCATAACACGTGTGTGTGATGACTAGCAAGCTGACGTGAGGTTTCACGCTTTTAGATCAAAGCAGACATCACTATTTATAATGACGCTCGTGAGAAATGCACACTATCCCATGATGCAACAGGCCGGGGGAACCGTACTGGGAACTGCTGCTCAACTAAGCTTTCGTATAACAGGATGTTCAGTATGAAAAGCCGGTCCTTACTTTGCATTCCCACCGTCTGGTTTGCTCCACCTGCATAAACAAAGCAATTCATGTAAACATTGTTTTTATTTTGTGTTTTACGGTCAGCTTTTCGATTGTCTGATCGATTTGTTAAGTAATAGCACACAACAGTTACTAAACGTACTTTCTCTCCTGGGGGTCGATATTACAGAACGTGACGGTGTTGATGGGATAATGACGTCTGAAGAAAAGCCTGTTGAGAAAAGTCACGTTTTTTATTTACGAGATAAATCCGAGTGAATAGAAACGCAAGTAGAAAAAGAAGAGATAGATGACTCACTTTCTCTGGTTGTCAGTAAGCGTGATGCCTTGTGCCGACACCTTGAAATGAACAATCGTGGCTGTGGGTGCCGGGTTGGTCGTCATTGTTTCTGAGATTGCCTTAGCAATGGCCTGAGGCCCGGTCAGGGACTCCATATCCACAGAGTTCAGGTACAGAACATTGCATGCTGGGAAAGACAAGAAAAACATGAATCGATTAATATGCATGAGCCAAAATCTAATGTACTGAACACATTTGAAAAAATCTCTATTTATTTGGTGAATCTCATCAAGGCATCATAAACAAACATGTCATTAAAATATTTGGCATTTGCATAATCAGGTGGTTCTCAAATTGGAAACTTATGTGGGTCAGGTCAGGTGTAACGCACTTTTGCCTAAACACAGACACAGATGTTCAGTGGGGAAAAAATCTATTTCAGACACAACACTGTTTGAAGTCCAAGTCAGAGGATTTCAATGCAGTTTGTGTTTTTTTATAGCAATTTTTCACTTAATCACCTTTAAAACGACAAGGTATTATTTAGCAGTAATATAGAGCAGCATTCATAGAAAGACGTTCAGATTTGTATTGAGCACATTTTCTGTAGTTTCAAATGGCCTAAAATTGAGAACCACTGATTTTTGTAAACCCATGCAGTGCATTTGCACAGTCATTGAAGAACATGCCATATTTAATAAGACAGAAGGTTTTGAAATACACTCAAGGCTTTGACAAAAGGAAGTGCTTTGAACGGTTTGAACAGACAGATAAAAGTGCTCCAGAGGTCCCGTCACATGCACAGAATTAAGAGAGAAGTACGGCCGTCTCTCTGGATACAGCAGTTAAACAAACCACAGGTAAACAAACATAAAACACGCAGAGCATCGCTGGCTTTACCATGGGCTTCAGTAGAACTCTTCTGCCCTAAATCATTTCCACAGGAGTGACACCAGGGTGGAGGAGAACATTGATTTAGAGTTGATATCACATCATAACCAACACACCATCAACCAACAATGACTAAACATACATCTGACCTGAGAGGTTTTCTGATAATATAACTTATTCAGCCGATTTCAAAATTTGAATCATAAACTTAACGTTGGGACTTTGAACTGTGGTTCAAGAGGTAAGACTTTTGGGGGGGCATCATTCCAGGGCGGTATGTAAAGTAGTGGCCAAAATGATGTCCAACTTTTGAAAATTTATGTCGTCACCATTTATTCAAATATATTATTGAAGACGTATTAAGAATTTTGCAGTTATGTGTTGTGTAGTAATGCTTGTAGTATAAAGTGAAGCTCAGCTATAAGAATTTAGGGAGGCTTGACAAAAAGTTACACAAAACACATTTCACAACTAAATTATCATAACCAACAAAATGAATGATAAAATTGTAGTCAATATAGGCTTTATATGTGAGCTTTTTTATAATGAACATTTCTATACATTATGTAAGGGATAATGTACGGCCAGCCGGTTGTTATCGCAGAAATAAGCCCCGACAGTGTGATCAGGACCCGACGTGAAGCGATAACAACCGGCTGCTTGTACATTATCCCGCTTATTACACGGCTACTTCCCACATGAGAAAAAATTTGACATGAAATGTGAATTTGAAATATTTTATTAGCTCATTTTTACAGAATGCAGACCTTCCGCGAGGAAAGCCGTGTAGTTTCGGTTTTTAGGTAAGAAACGACGTTCAAATGCCACGAACAAGCAATTTGGTTGAATCATTTGTAAATATAATGTCACATATGTTATTAAAGGACATATTTATATTTCATTTGTCAAAAAAAACTGTCAAAAGGATTTGCTGCATCCGGGTTACCGTGCGTTATTAGTTTTGAGAGGTTGTTATCTGGGAATAACGAACCTGCAAATGTCGCGACTGGCCAATCAGAATCAAGCATTCCAACGAGCCGTGTAATAATGGTATAATATCATAAACTGGTATGAAACACTATAGTTGGCTTTTTTACCAAATAACTTTTTTCAAATAAACACTAGCCGAGTTTAGTTTGATTTCATTGAATCTGAAGCAAATATTTAGCAAATATGCCCTCCGGACATCATTTGGCCCATACTGTATGTAAGAGCGCATTATTTAAGGTGTTCTTTTTAAGGTGGAACTATTTTTCAAAGAAAAATTTGTTTGTTATTTTTAAACTGAGCGTTTAAAGGCCAGAAAAATGCTGATGACAGAACCAAGTTTGTATTAAACCCTTTATTATTTGGCTTAGAGCCCATATTGGCCAATATTACTGTATATGATCAGCTCACCTGCACCCTGTTTGAGCATCTCAGCGGCCGGGTTAGCTGGTGTCGCCGTCTCAGGCGACTCCTCCAGAGGATCTGAAAAACAACATCCGGTCACACTTGAGAATTGACACATCTTCACATTCAAAGAGCATGCTTACCAGCTAATCAAATGAGCACTATGACCTGGAATTCATGCCATGCTATGAATCAGTGTCCTGACTAACAGGCTGTCACTCTCTGTGTGAAAAACCAGAGAGGCACACATAAAGGTCTCGGGTCTTGTGCCCGCTGACCCCTGGATGGCATCTAGCAGCTGGCTGAGAGCGGCGGCCAAACGAACGACCTCGGAAAATATTCTCCATTACTCACGGCAGGCAAACAGGACGGGAAACATACATCATTTGTGACAGAGCGTCCTGCTATCTGAGGTCACGCCGAGACCTGACGGTACAGTATGAACACAGGAAAAGGTACAGTAACGTGTCTCACCTGTGGTTGGTATCATGAGTTTGCAGGGTAGAGCCAGTGGTGTGATGGAGTGCTGGTACACCAGCGCAGACAAGCAGCCTACACACGCACGCACACACACACACACACACACACACACACACAGAGAAGATGAAAACAAAACGAGGATCAGATTTATGAGCAGAAATCAGAAGAGGGCATACTTTACTTTATAAGCATCCCGAGGCACTCAAACTTTCACGCTCTGGCTGACAACCCATAAATCTGCGCGCGGTTCATTCTAGTCTCAATCGCCGTTGGGGAAAGTCGTGCGATCGCTGTGCTTGCGTGCGGCACCACGGGATGATAATACTGGCAAGTGCTTAAACCTCTGCTCCAGATATTTGACTATATTAGGAAAAAGGACACTCGGGGGAGACTTCGGACAAATGTTTCTCACCGTTCATGATAAATGGCCACATGTTATCTCGGCACAGAAGGAAAACAGTCCAGGGTACCTCCCGGATTTGAAGGAGTCCTTGTTGCCATGTTTAAATGTTATTATCAGCTTCTGAACTCCCCTTCCTTATGTGAAAAGATTCTATCTGTGATGAAAATGAGGGTCGCGTAACAGTTCACCCAGAGTAAAAATTCAGGAACATTTACTCACGCTGCGAAACTCGTTTGACTTACTTTCGTACGCGGAATACAAAAAGTGTTTTCTTTTAAGTGTGCAAATGATATTTTCATCTATATAGTAGTGAAGGCATGCAGTCTATCTGAAATGACAAAAAAGTATCATAAAGCATCATTAAATTACGCCATGTGACTTGTGCACTATACCATAATTGCATTATAAAATGGAAATGGACGGTTTTCTTTTTTGATGTTTCACCGATGTGCTGTGAATTCAAAACTCTGTTACAGGTTTAGAATGCCATGCAGGTGAGTAAATAATGAGAGAATGTTTGTTCATTTCTGTGTGAACCGTTTCTTTTAGCAGTAGGTGTCCTGGCAGACGTCACGTATCAGAGAAGTTTCTGTGAGCCAACAGATCTCTAACACGAGCACTTTTCTCCACAAGATGGAAGTCCTGCCAAATGTCTCTCACACCTGCTTTCGTTCTCACACATCACGCTTTTTTTTTGCCTTCTGCTTTTCATAACAAGCACACGCTTACGCAATGGTTACCGTAACAGGCTGTTTTAACACTTATGGAAGCTGCCCGACACAGAATTTTTCTTTTCTTTTTAAGATGTACAACAATGAATATTGAAGAAGACAACGTTGAACGCAGAATGCTAACCCTCTTAGTAATGTGGTCAAAAGACACTTTATTAAAGCAGGGACCGCCTCTGTGCACTTTATATGACACCAGCTGTCGTTGGGACGACATGTGTTCTACAGACCTCTGGAAGCCAAATGGACAGCTTGATTTAATGGGATGTAAAAGAAAGAGAGGATATTCATGTACAAAGTTGTGCTGAAGAGCAAAAATCACACAAACGCTGAATCTACAAGTTTGACATAATGGCTCTCACATTAGTTAACATCAAACGAATCCAGTGTCTATGTACTGAAGCTATATTCTGTATATAGAGAGTATATTTTGTTTAATGGCTGGAATACACTACAAGACTTTTTTTAAAACTAGACATCATACACTACAACAGGACTTTTTGAAAGTTTCAGATAGAAACACACTAACTGATCAAATCTGCAGACTGGCACAGACCTTCTGCAACAAGTCCAGACTGAAAATCTGGGCCAAATCTGAGCAAAAGTCTTAAATTGACTTACCGAAGTAAGGCTCATTGGGGCAGCCCTTCAGTCTCACACCCTTTGGACTCGTCTCAATCAGGAAATGTCTCACCAGCTCATTGGTGACGTCTCCAGCTGAAATGAAGGAAGAATAATAAAAGAAATAAAAGAAAACGCAACAATAATTACAAAACAGCATTAAAAGGTTTGAAAAGTAGACCTTAAGGTGTATTATTGTGATAAGCTTCACATTTGCAGTATATGCTACCACAGTTTTTTTTACGATTGTGAAAATATTCCGAGCCAAAAGGGTTTATGCTTAAAAAAAATCATAGACAAATTTAAACTGTTAAAATTAGTGCTGTCAATCGATTAAAAAATTAATCTGATTAATCACACATTTTTTGTTATTAATCACGATTAATCGCAAATAACATTCGTGTTTTTAAATATACTTTTACATTCTAATAATTTCACATTTCATCTTCAAATGAATGAAGTAACAACAGATTTCTTTAACAGCATCATTTTATGAATGAAAGTCAACATTCTGATATTAGTACTGCAACTGATGTCTCCATTAAATTGATTATTTTTGATCAATTTTAACATTAATTATAGCCATTCAACGGTATAATTGAGAGCTCTCATGTCTAACAGGTAGGAAATATACAGAAATTGAATGAAGTTCTCAAACACTTTACAGTCTTTAATGCTAAATTGTAAATTAAATACAGAAGTAAAGCTACAAAACACATTGATTTCCTCTTTTCTTTTGTTCGTTGATTAACAGTAGTGACAGGAGTCACAGCAGCAGGTTTAAGAGCTGCCGCTCTATACGCAGATCTGACGCGCTTTCCCATTTTCAAAACTCTTTGCATTCATTAAAGATTTTATTTAACACGTTAAAGTCTGTGCTTACGAAAATGCTCGACAAAACGAGTTTTCTGGCATAATCTTGTGTGGTTTTATTCATTCAAGAACGAAAGAGTCTGACAGAGATTCACTGACGCGGCCTTTAGCCCGTGACTGTATACACCAGAATGGACCTCGCGTTGTGTTTTGCTAGAAGCTGTCTATCTTCACTGAACGCGTCAAAGCAGCTGTTTAAGTGGTTTAAAGGCCTTTACATGAATAAGAGCATGATTATATAATGTAACGCCAGACAAAGGATGACAAAACAAACGGGTGCTGCGTTAAATATTTGTAACGTTGAAATGTACACATATAAATGACATAATTCTGAGTTTGAGGAAAACGAAGAAAAAGCAGCCAGAAAATGTGCAGAACACATAAAAAAAAGTAAAATAGCTTGAATAGAATTGATTTATTTGCTCGACACGTTCACTGCATAATTTGAGTTGCAGATACACTTTTGTGATATATCATGGTTTTGATAACTTCATTATTATCGTAAAACTTATAATGAACACATTATTGTGGGAAAGTAAACCCTGACAGGATGATCAAGACCCCAGTGTTGTCTAACCCTGAGAGGATTTGTTTTGCATTTACTGTAATTGATGTGGGAAAAAGGAGGCCAGAGATTGCGACAAGAACATTAAACTAGCAAAACAATTTAGGAAATTCATTGCCAATGATTATAGACAATTACACAGTTTAGCAGAAATATCTGACTGCAGAATAGAACTGAATATTTTGCAAAGACGTACAGTAATAATACTAACAGGTTTGAAAGATGTGCTGTAGCTTAACCACCGTGTTTGTGTTCTGTTTAGTATTTGTCAGTACATATTTTCATGCATGTTGTTGGGTGTGCGCGTGTCTGTTGCGGGAACAGCAGGATGATGAGTCACAGGGGGTCCGATCTCCTGTCTGGAATACATTTGGCAAATTATTATAGATGGCTTGTAGGAGGCGCATTAAATACCTTTCTTTGTGGGCTGCACGGTCGGCGGTGCAGAAGCAACTTTCATGGCCAGGCCGTAGGCACCTCTGAAAGAATGACTGTCTCGAATAACAAAAGCTCCAGGGTCTTGATCCTTCAGCATGTTGATCGCTACAATGAAGTGGAAAACATTTCACTAAAAGATCGCTTACTCCTCCTTTTGTCATTCATAAGACATTCTGTGGTTGAAAGCAAAACTCTTTTTCATGCAAAGAGAAGATTTATGAGACTTCTATGGTGCTTTGGAAAGACATACGAGTTTAGAAAAGTGAACAAAAAATGATACGATTTAAATATTTTGGGAAACTGGTTGTTTCCAAGAAAGCTTTAATATGTTAAAAAATTGCTACAATGTGCCCTGCAGTTTTACACATACACAGACAGGGAGCGAAGGAAGGAAAAGAGCTTGTTAAGGAGGTTTATTCCTTATCGTAACAGCGAGTTAATGAAGCAACGCATGCAGATGTTTAACTGCGCACATATGTTGAGTGGCGTGTGATGTCACTGCATGTGCACGCATTTATAGAGGTCTCCAGCACAGATGATGCAATCCAATAAGAGCACCAGATGTGCAGACCAACAGCGACTGACCTCATACAGGGTGGCTTGAGCAATATTTCACTGTTCATGGGAGTCACGAGCCCCCCACGGTCGAGACTAAATATAGATAAATGAACCCCAAAACGCACAGGCGGTGCCCTCACCTTGGTCTCTGGAGATATCTGGTTTATACCAGAATTTGGACGTGTCCTGGACGAACTTTACGTTCATCCTGATCTCTGGACTTCCATCTGGAAAATGAAAAATGTATTTTCTTTGGTTTAAAACGGTCCACTGTGCTAGTAAACAAACACAATACTCGTTCAAAACAATGCAGACATAACAAGCACAAATGGTAATTCAATATCATATATTTTATACTAAAATAATATAAAGAAATAAATATGAATATTGTTTATAAATAAACAACTAACAATAATTTATAAATAAATAACTAAAAAACAAACATATACAGTTCATAAATTCATTTTTTTAAATAAAATGATTAAATTGTTGAAAAAAAAACGACAGCCCCTTTAATTCCTTCCGGATTATACGTCAGGTCTTACCGCACATGTTGAGTTTGGAGAAATCCGGAAGAGTGTGGAAGAAATGTACGCTCGGAGTGCTGCCTCCACTGGACATCGGCGAGGACATTTTCCCATTTAGCGTTCCGTAGGACAGGCCTCCGTTGGGCCGCTCGCCGCTGGACATGCATCTCTTCTCAGGAAGCTGCGGTTGCATACTGGGGCTGCCCTGTCTGAATCCCGCTCCCTCCGTGTATCCGGCGGGAGAGATGGGGAAAGACGGCGTAGACGGCGGCTGGTATCCAGAGGAGCTGCTTTGGCGCGACAGAGCTCCGTGCCTCTCTTCCGGAGTGTTATAGCCACTGTATTGTATTGGGTGTCTGTCCAAAATAGGGCTCCCTTGCGTTATCGACGAGTGGTGTCCGAGAACAGGACTGGCCTGATTGGGATGCGGCAGGGAAGCCTGTCTGGTCAGGATGGGGCTGCCCTGGTTGGCCTGCGTGACGGACGGCTGTCTGCTCAATACCGGGCTGCTCTGACTGGGCATAATGATCTGTTGATTCAGAGCCGGCTGTCGGCTGAGAACCGGGCTGCTCTGAACAGCCTGTTGACCCATTGGCTGTCTGCTGAGAATCGGGCTACCCGGAGTCCCCTGGTTGGTGGGGTACTGTCTGGTCAGCATCGGGCTGCTCTGTGTACCCTGGGACACCATCGTGTGTCTCCCTTGCATGGGGCTGCCGGCCATTCCCGGCGGGTGACTGTTAGCTGGCTGTCGGCCCAGGACGGGGCCGTCCTGATTGGGTATTCTGTGCTGAATGCCAGGAACAAATGTCATGTCGGGCACGGCAGCGTAGTGTCTCGTAGCAGGGCTCCCGGTGACGGTTTGTGTGGTTGTGGTGATGTTTTGGACGGTCTCCGGTAGGGATGGGCTGTAATCAGGATGGATATAGCTACCCAGCATGCTGTTGGGTGTGGGGTAGGAGGGTGTGGGCATGCGGTACATGCTTTCGGGTGGCTGGGAGTGATAGGCGGTTTCGACAACAGCCTGAGGTGGAGAATTCATCATCACTCCACTATCGACCAATGCGCTCTCACTGTCAAACACAGAAAACAAGTGAAAAAGTTGGAAACGCACAGATGTGAATCACAATATTAAGCCAGGAAAGGGGTCGCTTACACTGCATCGGGGCTCTGAATAGGGCTGCTGGAGGACAGTGGAGCGTTCGGGCTGTGGGACGGGCCGGATGGATGAGCTAAGCTGTCGTATGTCGGGGGCACGGGTGAACCGTGTGGTCCGCCCGCCACCACTGCTGCTTTGGCCACAGACTCCACATAGCTACGAGGCTCTGCCAAAGAGACACAGAGATATTGGTGAGGTCAAGTATTCCAAATAGTCCAAACTGAGCACATTAAAAGCATCAACACGGTTTCGTAGACAAGGCTTATGGCTAGTCCCAGACTAAAATGAATGTTTGAGCTGTCTTAACTAAAAATTAATTGCCCATGCATATCTTAATATACAGTATATACAGTCAGTGCCATTGTTTTGTCTCAAGATGCACACCAGTAATGTATTCTTCTAAGGCATTTTTATAAAAGCGACTTAAAAATATATAAAATAACCAAACCAGAACAAGAGACAAGATCTAAAATAAAAAATAAAATAAAATAAATAAATAAATACATATATTAAAAAAATATAAAATAACCAAAGCAGAACAAGAGACAAGATCTAAAATATAATATATATATATATATATATATATAAAATAAAATAAAATAACCAAATCAGAACAAGAGACAAGATCTAAAATCATGATATAATATATAGTAATATATATATAA